>NC_059292.1:21552485-21579985 GCF_017591435.1 Portunus trituberculatus | reverse complement strand
AAATCTTCTTCGGCTTTCACCTTTGCTGCCTCGCAACCGCTGACTTTTCTTATTTTCTTCAATAATCAAACCACAAAGGATTTGATTTTGTTCTTCTGGTGTGGCATTTCTATAAACCTGGTACAGCATCCTCCGATCTTCTTCTCTAAACTTCTCATAGCACCTTCTCCGACAGCTTTCTATGGTAATAGTAAATGAATGCAACAAGGGCCAATGTCAACATTGGCCTTTCTAGCATGAATATTTTCATTTGTTACTCGACTTTGGCTAGAATAGAGCGCTTATTGTAACTCCTTGAACCCACGGACGACAATGGCCCTTATAGCACTGATACAGAGATAAATTTTTAGTTTAGTGATGGTCTTATCTTCAATCGGCCATTTTTTGACATTGGCCCTTCTTGTTCTCAGCCTTATTAAACAGTTTTACTGAATCCTTGAGACACCACTACTCCGTCCTGGCGTTGCTGAGCGTGTTTCTGTCCGTGACAAGTGGTACTGTTACGGTGAATTCACACTGTGTCAATTTGCGACTGAAACTTCAAATTGGTAGATTTTCCGATTTATTATAGGCGCCTAACGACTGGAAAAAACAGTCGTAAAACAAGACCATGTTGGTTTTGTTTAGCCGATTTGTGACTTTGTTTACGTTGTAACGTCACGGAGAAAGGTTTGAAAATGTGGCGCCGATGTAGAGAAGATTTTGTAGTTGAGACAAAAAGAGCACATCCGGGACCCTAAAAGTGAATTATACCGCAAAAAAGCTTAAGCAAATTGGCGTTCGATGAGATCGCTGCCATGCACTCGCCGATGACTGCTTCCCTCTATGCAGGGAAAGTGTTGTTGGAGGTAAGGATTGAATACTTGTGATGATTTCATTTGATCGCAATCGTCATCGTCACCAGAGGAAGAAATCTTGTTGGGCAACTATTTGATTACATTCACTTCCCGGCTAACCAGCCGATACTTCCCAGTCGCTGTGTGAACATATTCCGATTAGAAAGGCGCAGTCGATACTTCTAGCGACTTGCAATTTCAGTCGCATATTGACACGTGTGAATCCGCCTTTACACTACATCTTGGGATGTAGTACGTGTATCGCAATAAATTATTTCAATTACATAATGGGATTCCAATCTTTATGTATTGGCTGTATATGTCACTAGTACCAAGGTATAGATAACTGTATTGTAGCATATTCTATCCTTGCAAAGTGCACGACGCTACGTAGATATATATTTCAAGGATTTATTCAGTACAACTTCACTCTCCTGTAGCGGCCTTCACAGGAGCAGGAAATGATGTTCCTCCCTCTCCCACTCACACTCTGATTCATGCTTATCGTCACCTTTCCCTCCCCGCCCTTCCTACCCTCCACCGTCACTCAGCTTCCTTCTTTCTCCGCCCTCCCTTCCTCTGATTCATATATTGCACTCTCAAAATTTAGTTTCGTTGTCCTATCTAGATTATTTTTAACAAGCGGAAAACAGAAGTTGATTAGGGTTTTCAAACGTGTTTTCGTTATTGTAGTGACAGTTTTAACAAGGACACATCACTTATAACAGACTCTTATGGAAGTTATTGGGATTTTTCTTTTTTCATCGCCTCGCCTCGTCTCTCCGCACGCTCGCTTCTCGGAAAGACACGCCCATAGAACTTGTCGAAAGCTGCAGCGTGGTTGCTGCTAAGACCAAGAACGACATACCTACTGCTGTCTCTATAGTGTACGTAGTAGTACGTGCTTGTAGCCATGATAGTGCATTGGTTGTAGACTGGTTGTAGAAGTAATATATGAACAGTACGCTAATTTCACAATGGCCCGTGTTTTGAAAGACTGATGTTTCACACGACTATTTTGAAATAAGGGATTACCCACTAAACGCGTTCTCGGGAGTGTTTCTCCTAATGTGCAAATCTTGTTAATCTGTCACTAGAACTATATCATAACACCTTTAAAAATCCTTGTATACAGAGTCGACTATAGAGCATATTGAATAAAAAGAGTTGCGGCGCAATGTAACTATATAATAACTATAATAGCAGAATGGTTATAATGAAATAATGATAATAGTACTAGATTAACAGATAGGACTATTTTCTCTTATTGATGATGCAGAATCCTTGCTGAATCATCTAAGGAATCACTTAAAAATTCCTGTAACATACATAATCGCAGAGGCCGAGATTAACATGCTGCTGGACCAGGTATGGGCAAACTTCGGCCCGCGGGCCGCATGCGGCCCGCCAAAGGAATTCATTCGGCCCGACAAATGTTAGTAAATTTGAACGAGTAAGTTAATAAACAACGCCAAATAGTATTGTGAGCATTTCATTTACTTCCCGCAAGTGTGTAGTGATTGTGATTTTTTTTAAGCCTTTAATTTTGTATTTTGAATATCATTAATGATTTTGGATTAATATAGTATGCGGCCCTATAAGATTGTGATATTTTTCACTGTGGCCCTAGCTAGCACTGAAAAGTTTCCCCCGTACTCCTGGTGGACTGAATAAAGGAATGCATGCGCGGTCCGGCCCGTGTATGGTATATCCCATTATATATCTCAGCAAGCAAATAAACTATAGCTGTCCACGCGCACTGTGATCTAAATAAACTATAATGTGACTTAACAATTAATGAAGTATTACAATTTTCTTAGTTTCTTACTCATATGAAGCACCAGCTATATATAAAAGCGAATACTCTCTCTCTCTCTACAGTTTTGCCTTAAAAGCTAATACATAAAAAAAAGGCTAGCCACAAATTCATCAATTATGTAATATTCAAATACATGTAATGGATATAAATAAATAAAAAAAATAAAAAAAAATTCAAAATGTTCTTTCTGAGCGCCAACTCTCCCAGATTTTCGCAACACTACTCAGTGTTATATTATGTTTTTAAGGTGTCATAACGAGAGAGAGAGAGAGAGAGAGAGAGAGAGCCCATGCGTGCTTAAGTAGTGGTGGTGCTGGTGGTGACTCTTCGTATTATACTAAGTCTAACCAATGTTTAGCTTCGTCATCTCCTCGTACACAGCTGACCTCACGTTCGCTCTGACTCATGCTGTGGCATCGCACAGTAAGTTATTTTAACTGGCGTCACAGTAACTCGTATCACCACCACTTTCCCCACCTGTACTTTCTGCCCTCACTCCGACTAGCTACTCCCAATATTTTGTTTGAAGTGACAAGTTTTTTTTTAAAGATGTTATTAGTTTTAGTGACACATTAATGATATTAATAGGAAACCACTTGAGAAACCCTGCAATTTTTTTTATAATAATCTTGTGAAAGCGCTTTAGAAAATTGGAATACGGGTCTTTATAGGTCACGGTGACTCACACCACATAACGTTACAATGACTCAATCACCACAATCATCACTACACAACAGACCACAGTGACTCAACTAAGTTATCACTACCACAGAGCAGGTCACTTACAGTGACTCAAACACCACCACCATCACTATATAGATCAAACAACAGTGATTAACATTCACTACTACCACAATACGGATCACAATGATTCGAAGACCACCATGACCACCACCACCACCACACTACACTGCCACGGTACATGCATATAGACCAGAGATTCAAGTGATTCTCTCTCTCTCTCTCTCTCTCTAAACTGTTATTATTAGGTATTTAGGATAATCCTATAAAATATTATGAGTCAAATATTCATTGACACAAAACACAATTTTCAGCAGTGTTGATGACTTTTGTACATCACCTGCACAATATAATAGATAACAATTCTTCAACAAGGTCACAGCTAAAGTAACTAACAAGTCAAGTGCTCCTGATCCACTGACTGCACCAACTGTGGGTAAACTATTCATGCATTCAAAACAGCTCTCCATTCATTCCCATCCTTCCTTGCCCCACAGACACATCCTCATTGTATCTGATCATCTCTTCCCACAGTCCATCCTCCCCTTAGCTTTACATCTCTCACATCAGACCCAGTCATCTCTTCTGCAGACTCTTCTTGAAATATACTGCCTTACCTTACCTTTAAGAACCTATAAAATATATGATAATAAAAGATAAATAAACAAGCTTATTGCTCAATATTAAATATACCTTTTTTTTTTTGTTTGTTTGTTTTCCGTATCTCAGGGACTTATAAATTTTAGAAAGCATAGTAATTCTATTAAAATATATCACAATCCTCCTTGCTATATGTTGTGGTGATTAACTAAACTCCTTCAATTTGTTAATCCCTTACTACTTTTAACACAGTAATGTAAATACAATTTTTTTTTTTTTTTCAATTTTAATAGCTCATGATTTCACAAAGCAAGAAATACTTCATAACTTCTTATGTTGTCTGATATTTTTTTTACATTATTACTAAATTTGCACCAATCCAAGTTATCATGAAACCTTAACAGTCAAATAGTTAATAATCCACCAATTGAAACTCTTATTCACTCCACCTCTTGTACATTTAGTTCTCCACTTGTTTCTTAGTTGCCATTCATAACACACACACACACACACACACACACACACACACACACACACACACACACACACACACACACACACACACACTTATGTACAATCTCAAAGATATTCTAAATTGTAGCATCTTCATTCATATACATTCATATTCATTCATATATCATGAACAATCAATAAATAATGGATTCTTGTCCCATAAATATGAGTAGCATGGTGCAGTTGGTGTGTTGAGTACTGTGTCAACACTACAAGGCACATGCTGTCCTCACTGATCACCTCAGAGCAGCAAGAAATCAATGTTGGCAGTGACTTGTCTGAAGGAATAAACTCACATACTTGATCAAGAGACATAATATAGAGGTCTCAATCACTGACCACTTATTAAAGTAAGGCACAGCAACACTTGACAGTGAGGAAGTCAGTAGGTAAAAATGGTACAACCCACAATACACACGCAATAAAGGATCTTCTGTATGAAGAAAGACTGAAGGAAATGGAATTACCAACTTTGAAGGATAGATGGAAGAGGAGATGTAATCACAATGTATAAGACAGTAAATTGTATGGAAAAGATAAAGAGACAAGACCTGGTATCACTAACTGAAGATAAAGATAGGCAAACAAGAGGACACTCTAAGATCATGAAAAGTCAGTGTTTCAGGAATATTAAAGAGTTTAGCTTTCCACGTAGGATGATGCACATCTAGAATGGCTTGAGTGAGGAGATTACAACAGCCGAGTGTGAATAAATTTAAGTAAAAGTTGGACAAAATTAGATATGGAGACAGGTCACTAAGAGCCCTGCTCAAACCCTGTAATATACAACTTATAAAACACACACACACACACACACACAAATGTAAAACCAAAGCCATGAAGTAATAAGAGCTACTTGTTTTTCTCGAGTATATTTCTAACTTTCTGCAAGCTCTTGTCTTTTGGTCGCTCCATGTAGATCCCCAGCAGGATGGCGAGGTGGCAGCAGTGCAGCAGACCAGAGCTCCACCAAGTTGAAGGATAAGTGTTCCAGCACAGTTCAATGATACCCATTAGCAGGAATCTGCAACACCACGACACAATATGTCAACACACTGTATGCATCCCCAAAACACACACATGATGACAGTTTCAAAAATAGTTGACTGTGTTGTGACATGAAAATTGAGAAGAAAGGAAATACATAAGAAAGAAGATAACAAGAATGAAGAGATGAAGATGGAAGTAAGGAGAATAATAAATGAAGAAACATGAGAGACACGAAAGCAGGTACCAAGATTATAAGATGCTATCACTAATCTGATAGATAAGAAGTCCCGTGACCACCTAGGTGAGTCATGACAAGACAAACACAGCCAGAGACGAGCAGTAGATTACAAGAAGCTTCTGGAACCTTCTCCCCATATCTGGTAGTAATCAGAGGTCGCCAGAAGTAAATGATATGGACGAAATGTCAAGTAACGCGTGTATATTAAGCGAGAGAGAGAGAGAGAGAAGCCGAGAACACCGATGCTTATCTCAAGACCAGTTAGTGTAGCCAGACAGTTATAATGCAGTCACAGAAAATGTTGGTGTCATATTTTGATAAAGGAAAAAAGGTTATGTGTAGATTGTGTAGGGTGTTGTTTTTATTAGAAAGTAAATTGTAGGGCGTGTTAGGATGTATCTTATCTTTGAATTTAAATTGCGTGATTTGAGTTGGATAACGGGAATATTGTGAAGAAATCTGGAACATTAGAAGAAGTTTAAGTGAAGAGAGAAATGTTGTTATCAATGAAGTTATTGTGTGTGTAATGAATTTGAGTTCAAGATATAATGTGGCAGAATTTGAGGCATTTGAAGGTGGACCTTGCTTGAAGAGAGTGATTAAAATTTCGTGGTTTTCGTGGCTTTCTTTGTTGTTGTAAGGGTCGTAAAGTATACATGTTTGTAAATAATATAACTAAATAAAGTTTATAAAAACCTCAGAGGCGTTCCCTTGAACCCACAAAGCAGTCTTTAAGATTAGGGACGCAACAAGATCGTGCAACTTGCAGACATGACAACTGTTGGCTGTGCTGGGATATCTTTGCAACTGATAATGTTGCAATGATAAATATTGCATAACTTGATAAGATAGATGTTCTGGATTCATTCGCAGAGATTAAAATCGTGAAAATAATTGTGTGGCACATGTTATAAGAGTGTACTGAATTGTTGCAGTGGATGTTGTAATTTCGTATTTTTGAGTCATCTGTAAATTTTGATGGTATACGGAAATGGTCGTGAGAAATCTTTGTCTCAGCAGAATATTGTTCAAGGTCATTTAAGTTACTCGTTCTGCGTCTGTGTTGCTCGCAAGTTGTTGTCATAAGGGATAGTATTGCCATAAAATTCAGTTACATTACTTGATTGCATAACCATCTTCCTCTGAATAAAAAAGTGTCTTGAAATGTGTTTGATGATTATATTGCTATTGTGATAAGAGAATTATGGCTTCTCTCCTTGTTTCACCAGCGGCATACAAGCAAGGGGAAGTAGAAACACACAGAGAAACATACATATGAAACACAGGTGTAGTAGCAACTCGTAGATGTTTCATCATAATTGGTAAAAGATAAGAATGTTGTCATCTTGTAGACGGTAGGATAAATTAGATTGAATCAGAGAAAAGAACACAGGTGCCAGAAAGTTAGGTAGTAGAAAATTGTAAGGAGAGGTTTTCATGAAGCAGAAATGTTGGTAAACATGAATATCATATTTATAGAGAGAAAAAGGAACAATATGAAGTAGTTGTAATATAAAGCGAGGAAATGGGAAGAATGTTGAAATTTTGGGAGGGTGAAACAAGCGTGAGTCACGCTGAGTAAAGATCAGACAACAGCTGAGGTAACTATTTTTATGCAGAAAGAAATTTAAGATTTTTGAAACTTAACGTGTTGGTATGTAAAGAGGCGATAGTGGATAGTGGCAATGTTGGTGAGTAACTTTAAAGAAGAAATATGGGAATTATATGGGTTAATATATGTTGTGTGGAAACCTGGGAGAGACGCGGAAGCGTAGGAGTGATGTTAGGCCTTGATAAGCCATAGATAAACGTAGTTGATAAGATGACCAGAGGTAGAAGGAAATCCTGGAGGTGAAAACAGAAGAAAATTTTCATTCATGCACCAAGAAAATGATCAGCCATGTATTATGAAACATAGGGATATAAAGGGGAAAGTTAAGATATGGATGTCACTGTAAAGTACAGGGAAGACGAGAGTCAGGTAACACTGTTGGAACAGTGCCAGACCATATGCCTGAAGGAATATTGGCTGGACCCTGATTCACGAGATTATCTCTGTGACTGATATGAGTTGATGGAAAGGTAACTAAGTGACCACTACAGTCTCTTTTGTGTTAATAAGTAATACAGAAAATTGCAGAGTGATTGAGTATGTAAGTGAAGAACTTAAGCATATGGAATAACAATATGAGTATAGAAAGGTAGATGAATGTTAATGAAATTATTATTATATTTCACGAAAGATAATAAACATGTTGATTATATTGAAATGTTGATCATTTATATTGTAAAGAACGTTTGTATGTGATAGAGAATGCTAAAGGGTAACGTAAGGAGAGGAATAGGTTTTAACAAGATGAGATGAAAGTTGTCTTTAAAATCGCCATAAGCACGGACATTTAACAGCGAGAAGTGTCTATATTTAAATTAGTTGAGAGCGAGGCATTAGAAAAACTACTGCTTAACAGGCCCACATCCAGCATTTATTTACAGTAGACTTTGTGATACTTATTTGCGAAGAATTATCAGGTTTGGAAGAATATCTTGATAAGAACGATGGCGGTCAAAACTCTAGATAACGTTGAAGATCCTTGTAGTGGTCACAGACTAAATCTAACATACCCGAAAGATAAAATTTATATTAATGGCTGAAGCTGACATCGAAATGAAGTATATTCAAAGGCAAGAAATGTGTTATAATGAGGTCATCTTATGTAGATAAACATGAATAATGGAATATGATGTGTAAATTATTATTTGAAAATCAGAGAAAGATAGATTGGTGCATGAAAAAGGGTAGTGAAAAAAATAAATTGATGAATGCTGCATGAAAAGTGATTATTGAAAAATAGGGATGATGGAGAAAGAAACAGTGAGATGGGTATAGTGAAAATTGAGTATAGTGTGTATCAAGATAATGCATGAAAAAATGGTGAAACAAGTAATTGAGGAGTCAGAAGCATGAAAATATGGTGATGTGAGAGTATATAGTGAGATGATTATCTTGAATATATATGGTGTAGCATGAATATATAGTGAGAGGGAAATATTGAGGATATTTGTGGAAGTAAATGTGTTGAGTATATTGAAGCAAGCACATATGATGTGGTGAATTTATTATGTTGAGAATGGTGTGGTGACATGACATTGAATATAGTGAGTATATATTGCAGCATGATATAGTGGAATATCGAGAGTATTTGAATATAGTGAGTATATTGAGGCATGCATAATAGTGAGTATATCTAAGGATAATGAGTACAGTGAGTGTATATTGCAGCATGATAGTGAAATATTGAGAATATTTGAATATATTGAAGCATGCATAATAGTGAGTATATATGAGGATAATGAGTACAGTTAGTATATATTGCAGCATGATATAGAGAAAGATTGAGAATATTTAGATCTATTCAGTATATTGAAGCATGCATATATGGTGAAATTATTGTATTGAGAATGATATGGTGGCATGAACATAGTTGGTATATATTTGCAGCAAGGTTATATAGTGAAAAGGGAATATTGAGAATATTGGTGAAGTAAATATACAGGCAACCCCCACTTAACGAAGGAGTTACGTTCCTAAAAAACACTTCGTTAAGCGAACCGATTATAACAAGTTTAATCCCTGATTTGAACTTCCATTGAGAGTAAGCAAAGCGAGAGTGCATAGTACAGTAAAAGGTTTAATGAAAGTAAAAATTATGAAGTTAAACATTTAGGTAGTTTAATTCAAGTCATTATAATGTACACTAATGTATGTATGTACGTAACTTTGTAATGTTGATGATCTTAACTTTATGAAGGGAGGGAGAGTGAAACGGGAAATACACTAACCGGCAACCTGTGGAATGTAAACAAAGTGCGCATCATGGTACTGCATACAAAACTTATGTACCACATTTCCACAAGGCTCTCCATTTTATCCATTGTAGAGTCATGAGTTCAGGCGGTTCTTTTAGCTTTCAAGGAAGATGCAGTCTCACCAGCCTTCTTAATAGAGTCTGCTGACTTGAAAATAGTAGACAGTAGATGGAGTCAAGATGGTGGCAAGCAATGTTATTAGTTTTCTGGCCTCTCTCTTGTCTGTGAATAATACCCAGCTTCACTTCGAGAGTAAGACACTTCCTGGTCTTAGGAATGTTAGGCCACATTGCAGGGCGTTTTGGTGGTAAGTTGAACTAGGGAAGATGAGCTGCTGGTGACGCTGTTATATTTTGACTGTGGAGTGAGTGATGCACATGATCTTGATCTTGATCTTGATGCTACAGGTGATGCAGAATTTCCTCTGAGTCAAGCCTTTGTATCGGCAGCGCCTGTGTTGTCCACGAGAGGCTTGATCTTGATCTTTATTCTACAGGTGTCTCAGGATTTCTCCTGAGGCAGGCCTTAGTACCAGCAGCTCCTGGTGTATTCAAAAGCCTGTCAGCTTGCATGATACGGTGGGGTTTTCAAATTTGGAAAAAATTACCTGGATAAAACTTCATTAAAGCGAGTTTGGTGTTCGTTAAACGAGCAGATGGTAGTAAAACGAAACCTTCGTTGTAGCGAAATTTCGTTGTGTGAACCTTCGTTACACGGGGGTTGCCTATATTGAGTATATAAAATAAGGCATGCATATATGGTGAAATTAATATGTTGAGAGTGATATGGTGACATAAATATAGTGAGTGTATATTGAAGCATGAGGATGTAGTGAAGTGAATATATGCAGAAAATGTGGTAAGGTGAAAATTTTGAGTAATTAGAGTGAAGCATGAAGATAATGAGTATAGTGAGGATATATCTGAAGCTGAGGATAATGAATATAGTGAATATATATTTGAAGCATGAGGAAAATGAGTATAGTGAATATACAGTATATTGGAGATATAGTGAGACATATATGTTGTAAATATAAAATGTTGAGAGTATAGACTGAGGCCTACAGTACTAGTGAGATGAGTATCTTGATAGCTGAGTGTATTTCATGCATGAAAAATGAGGATAAAATGAGAATATTGGTAATTGTGAGGATATCATAGTTGAAGCATGACGGGAGATGAATCTTGAATATAGTGAAATATTGATGTCAAATATAGATTGATGCATGCAGAAATGAAGGGAAATGAATCTTGAATATAATGAAATATTGACGTGAAATATAGATTGATGCATGCAGAAATGAAGGGAAACGAATCTTGAATATTGTGAAATACTGATATGAAATATATATTTGGGCATGCTGCAATGGTGATAATTATGAGTATTGTATATTGAGATATTGAATGCTGCATGACGAGATATCAAAATGAGTGTCTTAATATTTATGAGTATAGTGAAAGAATATATTGGTGAGGGCAAAGAAATTGTGAAATGAGTATACAGGTGTCCCTCGGTTAACGATCGACTACTTAACGATATTTCGCTCATACGATCCCTCCAAATTAATCCCTATTTTTTGGTTAACGATCGCCAAAATTCGGTTAACGATCGGATTGACCAATCGCAATCGCGATCGCAATCGCGATCGCAGCGCCTCCATCCACCCGCGGCCCGTGCAGTAAACACACCACAGTCTTTCCCGCTGTTTTGATTGTGCAACAACAACTCTATCACGCTCGCTCTAAACTTCTTTTTGTGCTTATTTGTGATCAAGTGAACTTAGTGATGGCTTCCAAGCGACCCAACGATTGTTCTCCACCGGGAGATAAGGCTAAAAATCGAGAAAGAGCATTGGCCTTGATATTAAGTTGAACATTGTGACTCGTCATGAGGGTGGTGAAGGGGTAAACTCTATTGCTCGTGCCCTTGGTTTATCTCAATCAACTGTATCAACAGTTCTCCAGAAAAAGTACAAGTGAAGCAGCAGGCCAACCAAGTCACAAACCTGCACAAACACACAACAACTCGTAACAGGGAACCGATTATGGAAAAATTGGAACGTTTGCTGAGGCTATGGATTGAAGACCACACACACCGCATGCCTCTTTCTACCCAACTCGTTACTACTAAGGCACTGAGCCTGTGGGAGGACCTGAAACCAGAATTCAACATAGGCGAGACAGTGTCCTTCAAGGCCAGTAAGGGGTGGTTTGAACGTTTCAAACATCGTGGGAGTCTACACAACCTCAAGGTTAGTGGGGAGGCAGCGAGTTCGGATCAACCCGCTGCAAACGCCTTCAAGCCTTTGCTTAAAGAGCGCATCGAGGAAGGAGGTTATTCAGCCAAGCAGGTTCTAAACTTTGACGAGACAGGCCTGTATTGGAAGAAGATGTCATCGAGAACGTTTATAGCAAAGGAGGAGAAGTCGGCACCAGGATTCAAGGCATCTAAAGACAGGTTAACATTATTGGTGGGGGGGAATGCCGCTGGTGATCTTAAGCTTAAACCATGCCTTATTTACCATTCCCAAAACCCAAGAGCTCTGTCTGGCTATATTAAGGAATATTTGCCCGTAGTATGGAAGGCAAACAAAAAGGGGTGGATGACGACTGTTATCATGCAAAGTTACGTGACAGGATACCTCTCCAAATTCCTAAAAGAATATGCTGCCCAAAACAACATTGCTAACAGATTTCTCTTGCTGTGTGACAACGCCCCAGCCACCCAGAGAGCATGAATGACTGGGCAGATAATATTGAGGTCATGTTTATGCCCCAAACACAACTGCCCTCATCCAGCCGATGGACCAAGGAGTCATCGCTACTTTCAAGGCCTATTACCAGCGGCGCACCATGAAACAGCTGTTGGCCTGCATTGACACCCCTGACAAGCCGACCATGAAACAATTTTGGAAGGATTATAACATTAAAAAGGGGATCGACAACATCGACGAGTCATGGAAGGAGGTGTCCAAGTCGGCAATGAATGGATGTTGGCGTAATTTGTGGCCTGAGTGCGTGGAACGTAAACAGGAAGTCCCTGTCGATGTTACAGCAGTAAGGAAAGACATCGTTCATATCTCCCATAAGGCAGGCTTCAATGAGGTGGACGAGAATGACGTACAAGAACTGCTGGACAGTCATTCTGAGCCTCTCTCCAACGACGACCTCATGGAGTTGGAGAAACAAAATACTTTGGAGGAAATGGAGGAGGACAAGGAGCCTGAAAGAACCCTCTCCGTCAAGATTTTCGAGGAGATTTTAATCATATTAACCAGGCCATACATCTTCTCCAGGAGAATGACCCCAACCCAAACCGAAGTAATGGCGTGACTAATGCTATAGAAAATGACATGAAAGTGTATAAAGAACTATTTGAGGCAAAGAAAAGGATGGCAAAACAGACAGTCATCTCATCTTTCTTCAAACCACTCACCGCCCAAGCAACCCCATCCACATCCCAAGCAACCCCATCTACCGATCAAGCAACTCCATCCACCTCCCAAGCTACCCCATCCACCTCAAAAGCAATCCCATCTACTTCCATAGGAGTCATCTCGTCGTACTTCAAAGTTCGTCCTGCTACCTCGAAAAAAACTCCACCCACTTCCAAAACAACTCCATCCACCTCCAAAACAACTCCACCCACATCCAATCTATCCTTCACATCCACCGTAACCTTGAGTGACGATGAGGAGAGCCTGGATGACCCACCCCCACTGGAAAACGTATTCTCTCAAGAATTTGAAGGGTTTGAAGCAGCTGACCGAGTTTGGGTCGGTGTGGGCATGATGAGATTTAATCCTCCAAGGCCCTGTGTCCCTCGGGGCACAAAACAACACACTACGCATATCACATCCACTCCTCAAGGTAAGTACTACCAATTCTAAAGGTGTAAATAACAACTAACAACATAGAAAGTGTCGTTTATTTACGCATCGCGAAATACATGTATGTAGTTGATAATTTCAAATCCCTCAGTTAGCGATCGTTTCGGTTAGCGATCTGTTTTTGGGAAACGTAACCCTATCGTTAACCAAGGGATACCTGTATTGGAGATAGTGAATATATTGAGTGAGTATATTGATAATTGTGGGTATATTGAATACAGATGCATGCATGAAGATATGGTGAAACTCAGATGTTAATAGTGGTATTGAAATAGTGAAAAAAGAGAAATAAGTATCTTGGTAGTGGTGACTATGCTGAAATATATATTGATATGGTGACAGTATGTTGAAATGCAGTATAGAAAAAGATATCCGTAAAAAAATAGTGTGTAAATTTTATGGTGGAAATTAAATGCATACTAGGGGAAAATAAGGTAAAAAGCAATTGCAGTTGAGTGAAATCATATTATGAAAGGAAGGGAAATTATTGTGCAGTAGAAGAAAAAATGGGTAACGTATAACTGAGACGTATAGAAACAACCTGAGATGGTTAAAAGAAATATAATGAGGATAAAGAAGGTAAAATATTGGAAAGGTGAGAAAGGATATCAAAATAGAGTAACCATGAAATAAGAGATGTGAAAAGTGTAAAACATACAGGTGTGGCTTCTGAAGTCATTAGCTTAATGTTGAGCATGCTCAAGTTGAGTTCGATAAAGTCTGATGTTGTGAGATAAATGTAAATGTGCATTATTTAACTCCTGGGAACTGACGCGTCACATAATGGTGAATGATCCTTATATACGCGTGTGCCTAGCAAACTTGCACACTTCCTGCTGGCCTAGGGGCATGGCAGTGTACAAGTTACTCTGTCTAGGTGTTAATATTGTTTAAGAAGGAGAGAGGAAAATGCAAAGGATAAATTTGTAATTCCTGTGTGGGGATGAGCAGATTCAGAACGATGGGGGACACCTCAGATGTTCTTTTCGACATGTACCCAGATGTGGAAAAGTTTTTGAGTGTATACAACACAAGGATTATAATTATGAAGAAGTGGGCCCACAAACACACACAAAAAAATAAAACAATTCAAATGATAAATATAGTAAATAAAAAGGAATAGGAAGATAAATAGAAATATTCAGTCGCAAAGAAAGAGAAAAACATATTGTAGCTACAAGTAAATAATAATAATAATAATAATAATGAAAGCCACAAGGAAAACGGAAATGATAAAAAGAACAATAAAGAAAATATCAGTCACAAAGATACAAAAGAAAATTTATTGCAAGTATAAATAAAAGGGAAATTTATTGTATGTCACTGGAAGTTGATTAGATAAATAAATGTTGAGTTACCCTGCGATATGTGTTTGCTAAATGATATTGTTATAAAACTGGAAAAAAATGTTGAGGAATGTTATGTGAAAAATGTTTATGTAAAGTTGATGAGAACACAAGATGTAAAATTTTGAAGTGTCAGGGGGTAAAGGTCAAATTGGTCAGATGAGAATGTGGTGATTCATAAGGAAGGATGGCAGGGATATCAGAAACATATCAGTAAGGTCCGAAGAGGGAAAACTGAAGAGTTTAGAGTGTGTATAGCAGTTTAGCTACGTTTGTTTAGGATATTAATATATTTGAAACTGAAATTTCTTGTTGTTGTAGAGCTGAGATGTAGCAGAGAAACGCGATACACGAATACAAGACACACTTATTATGAAAATGTGGTAGCAGTATAATGGTTCAAATATATTTTGGTTTATCTTTGAAGATTTTGTTATGATGTTGTATAAAAGGAGGAATTAAGGTAGCAAATTTAATAAGAGAGTGAAATCAGTGTATGATAGATATTGTAGTGCCTGATAGTTAAAGAGGGACACACAGCAATCAGTCAGTGATGTATAAGGGAGATAAGTTATGTTAGCTCAAGGGACAGGAAACACTGCTTACAGATTAAATACAGATATTTAGAGGCACAGATAAATGAGATAAAGAAAGCTTATAAGGTGAAACAAGAATGAGTAATTGCTTATTAACATTACGGATAACTATACAAAAGAGAATTCACTGAAATGTCTGATGATGAGTAAGATGAGAAAAGAAACATATTGCAAGTCATTATATTGTGAGCAAGATGCAATAATGAGTCATGAGCAAAATTTTAGCTGTACTTGACGGTGGAAAGATATAGTGTTCCTTTATCAGATTGTTGGCTTACCTTATGGTGATTAGTTCCTTGATGACTGAGTATAACACCTAAGTTCATGTGGATATTGAATGGAAAATTTTGTGCCTTTGTAAGATTATTTGAGCTCGTGTTAAAAGCTAAAAACATCATGGTATAGATATTTTCGTCCAATAGTAATACTGTTAAAAGAGTGTATTTATCAGAGAAAAAAAATGTTGATTTGTCGAAGAAGAGGAACATTGCATGCAACACAAACTCAGAATTAATTGGTGTTTAACTGTTATAGTGTGGTATTTGATAAAGCAAGATAGAGATAAAACAAAACAAAATGGGTTCATGTTATCTTGAAATTAGAGAGTGCTGTGCTTAACTTATTAACAATCATTGTCGTGTATTTAAAGATCAGCATTTGCTCCTTAAGATGATTCAGAAAGAAAATGAGAAGAAAAAGTTGTGTCAAAATATAATAAGAAGTCATTTTTTACATGAGAAAGATTGATGTTGGTCAATAAATCCATTGCAGTAGTTCAGGGTTATGTTATGATGTGATGAAAACAATGATGACGGTGTACATGTTTCTAAAAGTGTATTGTTGTTCCCTTTTATATCTTATTTGAAAGCAGAGTGATATGTTTATTTTCCCAAGAGAGTAAAGATAGATGAGTTGACTCAAGGCTGATAAGTAGGAGTGACTGCATTACAAACTTGGCAACTAACTACTTTTAGAGAAATTCCAGCCGACACCTTTTATGATGTGGGCAGGATGATCTCCCTTCATTACTTCCTTATAGTTATAAGTGTTCTGACTGCATATATGAATATTGAAAATAATTTGAAAAGACACTGCTGGCTTATAATACGAATATATGGAACAATATGATTAATGGTTGATTTCTTACTGGTCAAATTGAATGTTATATTTTGTTTCTCCACAAAGGCTGTCTCTAAACTGTGAACTTATGAATATTGCTAATACACACCTTCTCAGCAGTTAAGGATGGGTAACTTGTCTCTACACAATGAAAGATAACCTGCAGTTCCTGATAAAAGCATCAGCCTCCTAGGATCTGGATGATACAGCTGGCTGAAGGATCAACCTGGTGTCACGAGAGTGGGCGAAGGCAGGCCTTCCTAACCCACACCCACACCACATCCCCGGATGAGATAATGACCCGCAGCCAAGTTAATAGTCGTGCGAGAACGCACGATCTTGAGGAGGGGACATTGTTGTGACAAGAAAATTGAGAAAGGAAATACATAAGAAAGAAGATAACAAGAATGAAGTGATGAAGATGGAAGTAAGAAGGAGTATAATAAATGAAGAAACATGAAAGACACGAAAGCAGGTACCAAGATTATAAGACGCTATCACTAATCTGATAGATAAGAAGTCCCGTGACCACCTAAGAAAACAACAAGAGGCGGTGAGTCACGACAAGACAAACACAGCCGGAGACGAGCAGTAGATTACAAGAAGAAGCTTCTGGAACCTTCTCCCCATATCTGGTAGTAATCAGAGGTCGCCAGAAGTAAATGATATGGACGAGAGGTCAAGTAACGCGTGTATATTAGGAGGTGTAAGAGAGAGCGAGAGAGAGAGAGAGAAGCCGAGAACGCCGAGAAGGCGAGAGACGACAGCGAGAAAGAGCTGTCAGAGGGTCAAAATGGGCATGCCGCTTACCTCAAGACCAGTAGAGTGTAGCCAGACAGTTGTAATGCAGTCACAGAAAATGTTGGTGTCATATTTTGATAAAGGAAAAAAGGTTATGTGTAGATTGTGTAGGGTGTTGTTTTTATTAGAAGGTAAATTGTAGGGTGTATTAGGATGTATCTTATCTTTGAATTTAAATTGTGTGATTTGAGTTGGATAACGGGAATATTGTGAAGAAGTCTGGAACATTAGAAGAAGTTTAAGTGAAGAGAGAAATGTTGTTATCAATGAAGTTATTGTGTGTGTAATGAATTTGAGTTCAAGATATAATGTGGCAGAATTTGAGGCATTTAAAGGTGGACCTTGCGTGAAAAGAGTGATTAAAATTTTGTGGTTTTCGTGGTTTTCTTTGTTGTCATAATGGTCGTAAAGTGTAAATGTTTGTAAATAAATAATTAAGTAAAGTTTATAAAAAATACTCAGAGGTGTTCCCTTGAACCCACAAAGCAGTCTTTAAGATTAGGGACGCAACAAAATTGTGCAACTTGCAGACACGACAACTGCAAGCTTATCTAAATCTATCATAGTGGATAAATTTGAGGAGAGGGATGATAGGTGGATAGACAGGGACTATCATGTACAGGACTACTAGCTCCTTGTATTTTCCTTAAGTTCTCAATCACACAGACATGATAAAATATATCGTGAAAAAAAAAAAAATTCTATTTACCACTCCCACAATAAGTCACATTTATAAATAAATTAGATAAAATTCTGAGATGCAACATGAATGACCCACCTAGTAGAAATTCTGTATGGCGTGGACCATAGGAGGTAGGGCAGGGAGTGGTAGTACCAGATGTAGAACTGGTAGTGGAGGGAGCGACTCACTGCCATGCCAATGAAATTGCTCAGAAACATTGGCAGGATGAATAACTGAGACTTGATGTTCATCCTAGTGTCCACTTGGATCAAGTTATAGTAACTTGAGAGGAATCTGGAGGGACAAGAATGATGTGTAAATGATCTATCTATCTATATGCCAGGCTGGCAATCCTATATGGGGTGACTCAGACAAGGTGTACACACACACACACACACACACACACACACACACACACACACACACACACACACACACACACACACCGTAGTGTAGTGGTTAGCACGCTCGACCCACAATTGAGAGGCCCGGGTTCGAGTCCCAGAGAGCAGCGAGGCAAATGGGCAAGTCTCTTAATGTGTGGCCCCTGTTCACCTAGCAGTAAATAGGTACGGGATGTAACTCAAGGGGTTGTGGCCTCGCTTTCCCGGTGTGTGGAGTGTGTGTTGTGGTCTCAGTCCTACCTGAAGATTGGTCTATGAGCTCTGAGCTTGCTCCGTAATGGGGAAGACTGGCTGGGTGACCAGCAGGTGACCGAGGTGAATTATACACACACACACACACACACACACTGTATATCTCTAAACACATCCCATGTGGCCCCGGTTTTTAATTACATGTACTGCCACTGTGGCTGGGTTTGAGCTAATTGTTTTTTATTGTGGAAATGGAATCCTTGTGGTCCAAAACCAAAGTAACTGTTGTATTTGTGAAGCTTCATACTATCAGCCCAAATGTGCATGAGCTAAGCCTTTTCTACACCCGCGGGAGGCGCAGGTGGTGAGTCATAAGGCAAGCCATGCCCGAGGGAATGCACTTACACAAAGCACAGGCAGCCTTCAGGGATGACTCTGTCAAAATTTGAGCGCTTGGTAACACATTGGAAATACTCTATGAATATTTTAATTTGCTGACGCATAATGTGCGTCGCCTGCAGTTTTGAGTATTTTTTTTTACTGACAATGATATGTTATTGCTCACAGCTTACAGGTTAATCCCAAGTGGAAAGGGACAGTCTCATATCCTACCTTTGTATAAAAACATGGAATTCTTATACATCTACTGACATTTTATTTACATTCAAATACATTCTTACCTTAGAAGTTTAGCAATTGATTGACTTTCACTCTATTTTATATTTTAAGAGATAATAAGTTTTGAAGAGATAAACTGTCCCATCATACAGAGGAGAGGAGAGGATAACATAGAGTTATCAGTGCATATCATATCCTATTTATACACAAAATAATAGTAAGCATGAATAAATTTATGTGTTTGGCACAGTAGAGACTTGATACAAAGATCACTAAATTACTAATGACAACCACCCCTTTTATTTTTTTATTTCTGAATATACATGTATGACATCAAGCTGTCATGAAATACAGGTAACTCTTGATTTACGTGTGTTTGATTTAGGCGTTTTTGTTATAACGCGACCGAAAAAATATTATAATTAATCTAATTTGCGCGATCGGTTTGCTTATACAGGCAACCCCCGCTTAACGAAGGGGTTACATTCCTAAAAAACACTTCGTTAAGCGAAACTTCATTAAGCGAACCGATTATAACAAGTTTAACCCCTGATCTGAACTTCCATTGAGAGTAAGCAAAGCGAGAGTGCATCATAGTACAGTAAAAGGTTTAATGAAAGTAAAAATTATGAAGTTTAACATTTAGGTAGTTTAATTCGTCATTATAATGTACACTAATGTATGTATGTACGTAACTTTATAATGTTGATGATCTTAACTTTATGAAGGGAGGGAGAGTGAAACGGGAAATACACTAACTGGCAACCTGTGGAATGTAAACAAAGTGCGTATCATGGTACCGCATACAAAACTTATGTACCACATTTCCACAAGGTTTTCCATTTTATCCATTGTAGAGTCACGAGTTCAGGTGGTTCTTTTAGCTTTCAAGGAAGATGCAGT
Source organism: Portunus trituberculatus (assembly GCF_017591435.1). Taxonomy (NCBI): domain Eukaryota; kingdom Metazoa; phylum Arthropoda; class Malacostraca; order Decapoda; family Portunidae; genus Portunus; species Portunus trituberculatus. Next base: position 21,559,831 of record NC_059292.1, on the reverse strand, counting down.
CTCACCAGCCTTCTTAATAGAGTCTGCTGACTTGAAAATAGTAGACAGTAGATGGAGTCAAGATGGTGGCAAGCAATGTTATTAGTTTTCTGGCCTCTCTCTTGTCTGTGAATAATACCCAGCTTCACTTCGAGAGTAAGACACTTCCTGGTCTTCTTAGAAACGTTAGGCCACATTGCAGGGCGTTTTGGTGGTAAATCGAACTAGGGAAGATGAGCTGCTGGTGACGCTGTTATGTTTTGACTGGGGAGTGAGTGATGCGCATGATCTTGATCTTGATGCTAAAGGTGACGCAGAATTTCTTCTGAGTCAGGCCTTTGTATCGGCAGCACCTGTGTTGTCCATGAGAGGCTTGATCTTGATCTTTATTCTACAGGTGTCTCAGGATTTCTCCTGAGGCAGGCCTTAGTACCAGCAGCTCCTGGTGTATTCAAAAGCCTGTCAGCTTGCATGATACGGTGGGGCTTTTAAATTTGGAAAAAATTACCTGGATAAAACTTCGTTAAAGCGAGTTTGGTGTTCGTTGAATGAGCAGATGGTAGTAAAACGAAACCTTCGTTGTAGCGAAATTTCGTTGTGTGAAGCTTCGTTAAACGGGGGTTGCCTGTACGCGATTTGGCCCAACTGCATTTTTAAACTGAGCGCCAGATGCAATTTCAAACTGTGTGCCAGAGTTCCGCAGCTGGCCGATGGGCGGGAACTCCGGGACCAGATCCAAGAAGCAGGTTGTTGTCTATGTTGGTACAGACAACCTCCTTAGCAACCTCCTGCTCAAATACCAACCTTCGTAAAATACCATCCACAAAGATTCGTTGCTCTTGGCGGGTGGAGGTTGGTTGTCCGCCTAAAAGTGCTCATTGGCTGCCAGGAGCTGGATCCAAGAAACTTTAACAACGTCAGAGCAACCTCCTGCTGCAAAATGGCATCCATGAACGGTTGGAGGGACGGTAATGAGGTTGCTATCAGGTTGCTCTTGAGGTGGTGTTACTGTCTTCTATATGCATTTATGTTCACAAAACAACATTTCTATTAGCTTTTTACAAACCTTGCCCCCAAGAAAGGATTGTTTTGTAATGCATAAAGCAAAATCTTACATGGAATACCAAAAAATAAAGCAGAGATGAGATTGGCCACAGACGAGGCGGATGCTGCGACTTGGCCACTTCTTCTACTTGTGACCCTTTTAGCTTGCGTGTTGCTTCCACTATGATATTTTATGTTTCCACTCCTCTTTTGCCTGCTATAATGGATATCATATTTTAGTACTCATATACGCTCATGCCACGAGGATAACCTCGACTCCGTGGCACTGAGTGATAGTGAATTACTAATGAAATACCGCGGTATTTCATTAGTAATTCACTATCACCAGTGCCACGGAGTCGAGGTTTATGGCATGAGCGTATATGAGTACTAAAATATGATATCCATTATAGCAGGCAATAGAGGAGTGGAAACATAAAATATCGTGGTGAAAGCAACACGCAAGCTAAAAGGGTCACAAGAAGAAGAAGAAGCGGCCGAGTCGCCGCGTCCGTCTCATCTGTGGCCAATCTCATCTCTGCTTTATTTTTTGGTATTCCATGTAAGATTTCACTTTATGCATTACAAAACAATCCTTTCTTGGTGGCAAGGTTTGTAAGAAGCTAAAAGAAATTTTTTGTGAACATAAATGCATATATAAGACAGTAACACCACCTCGAGAGGTGGTGTTCCCAGCAACCTGAGAGCAACCTCATTACTGTACCTCAGTGTTCATGGATGCCATTTCGCTGCAGGAGGTTGCTCTGACGTTGTTAAAGAATCTTGGATCCAGCTCCCGCTCTTCTCGTGCCTCAATGGCAGTCTGCCAGCACTGAGTACAGACGGAATTTCTTCAATCTGCCTATAATTCACCAAGATGGCCCCAAAACGTCCTTCATCTTCTTCTGCATGTGGGGTTATTTTTGATAAGTGGATTTTTGATAAAGTGGTAAAGCTCAGAGGAAGAGTGACTGACTGTGGTGTGAGTGGTGAAGGCAGTGACACGGTGAATATTTTGTTTACTTATTCTTTGTTTTGTTGTTTTCTCTTATTATTTTTTGCTTTCTCTTATTTTTTCTTGCTTTTCCCTTTACTTTAAATCCACTTCTATTATTTAGAATGGTAAATAATAAAAACATGTTTATTTAGTCAAATAAATAGAGTATTTTGTACAAATTTTTTTGGACCACATCCCGCATCCCCCCTATTATCTATTGTTTCTTATGAGAATTACATGTTTGTTTTATGCAAATTTTGATATACGCAACGTCTCTTGGAACGCATCTATCGCGTAAATCGTGAATTACCTGTACCCTTTTGTATGCATTCTTTGGTGAAAATAATGCTACTCAAGATCCATAAGAAGGTTCACATCTTTCTGCATAAGTAACATGCACAAATCATTCTCTGTATGTAAACATTTCATATACACTCACTTGTTTCCGTGAGTATAGGCAAACAGGCCAAGAAGAACGATGTGCAAGCACAGCAATGACAGATGGAAGAAAGGATTCAGAAACACTTCCTCTGGCAGGAACCGCCAGTTGACTGTCCACTTGAATAGGAACACTCGGCCCAAGTCAAAGGCCATCTTGATGTAACCAAAAGGGTTTGCTAAGAGGAATGGTGCCCCCAAAACAAGCTGAGGAAAACAGAGTAAAGAAGAGCCAATAAAGTACTTCCTTAGCTGCTGATAAGAAAAGTTTTTATCTCTGTTATAGCTGGACATAAGATCCAAGGATATAATTTGTTGGTACTGATAAGAAAAGTCTTTAACTCTGGTATAGCTAGATAAATAAAAGAGAAACTGACATGTTTTTAGTACAAAGCTGTCAGTCAGGGGGATAAATGGCAGCAAGTCCAATCATAGAGACAAGAAGATACTTTCTTAACTACTGATAGGAAAAGTTTGTCACTCTGGTGTGGATGGAACAGCTGTATAAATGAATAAACTCAAATATATTTCTGCTATAGACATGATAGTTAGATGGATAAATGGTGGCCACTCCAGTCACTAGCTCAGTACTCTGGACCAGCTTACTTCTATACAACTGTTTTCATTCTCAATAAATCCAATAAACTTAATTCACAATGGATCTTTATAGACTGAGTATGAAAGGGAGGAGCATTTGAGTTACCTGCACGGAAGCACAGATGGTAAGCTGCTTGATAGTGCCCCAGAGTCCCAGGCAGAGCAGGTAGGCTAGCAATAGTGCTGGGGCAAAGAGCAGGATGTTCATTTTGAGAGACACAGCCAGGCTGGGACAGGTGGAGAAGGATCATTAAACTTTGAGCACACTCTTTGATATATATGAGAAATTTTAAAGTGCACTTGTTGAAAGCTGATCAAACAAGTCAATGTAAACCAGTAACATGTATATATATTCCTTTCAGAGCACCTCCATACATACTACCCTCCTCATCACCACTTCCATGACAAATGTGTAGCTGGCCAAGTAATGATGTTTCAAAGTCAAAGAATCTCAGACATATGAATCAAATAAAAAAAATATGCAGACTAGTGAATTGATTTATAGTATCACCTACAATGACCAAAGAGTATTGGGGATACAACAGGTAGAGGCAGTAATCTGAATTTTTACTTAAAATATTTAGTAGAATACAGCATGAATATTTTTGGGCAGATCAATACATTTCCTCCACTCCTAAAACAACCATGTCAGATTTCTGTAATGGTATGTTGACAGACAGATCATTCACACACCACTCCTATCCTTTCAGGGTCCTCTCAAATTTCTACAACATGATCCAAGTGGACAAAAGGCTAAACATCATTTCAGCTGTTCATCGTACCATTATTTCTGAGACCACACCTGCATCTGTTCCTCAGGCCCCACTGCCTCACCTGTACACCAGACTGCCAAGGGCCCACTGGTTCTCAATGAAGAGGTTCATGGCGCCATACAGGAAGATCATCGCTATTGAGTCATTGAAGAGCCGCAGCACCAGGATCGAGTGCACACGGTAGGAGGTGCAGCACATTACAAGCAGCACATATGGTGGCATCTGCGACAGGAAGTTAGGTTTATGAAAGACACTGGAAAACATACACTCCACAGTGCACACTAGGTGGTCAGGAAATTAGAATATAATATACTGTTTACAAACCTTTCTGAGTACTCTGCCAAATTTTGAGATTAGCTTCAAATACTTTTCTTTATGTTATATACTACCTTATATGCTGGAGTATAAGATAAGTTTTTTTGGCCAATTTTTAGGCTCCTAAATCAAGGGGTCATCTTATATACTGAATATAAAACACAACTCTTTAACCCTGTGGTGTTCTTTAAGGGCCATGGTACCTTGGAATTCATACTGGAGCCACACCTGCATATGTACATTATATATATATATATATATATATATATATATATATATATATATATATATATATATATATATATATATATATATATATATATATATCAATACTCCACTTAACGAACAGGATAGGGGGTGTCAAAACTGTTCATAGGGCAAACATTTGTTAAGCGGACGTAATTTTCCCATAGGAAATAATGGAAATAGAGGGGATGCATTTTGGGCTGGTCCCCAACATACCATATTGGGTTAAAGAAAAATTATACAGGCAACCCCCGCTTAACGAAGGGGTTACGTTCCTAAAAAACACTTCATTAAGCGAAACTTCGTTAAGCGAACCGATTATAACAAGTTTAACCCCTGATTTGAACTTCCATTGAGAGTAAGCAAAACGAGAGTGCATCATAGTACAGTAAAAGGTTTAATGAAAGTAAAAATTATGAAGTTAAACATTTAGGTAGTTTAATTTAAGTCATTATAATGTACACTAATGTATGTATGTACGTAACTTTATAATGTTGATGATCTTAACTTTATGAAGTTAAGAGAGTGAAACGGGAAATACACTAACCGGCAACCTGTGGAATGTAAACAAAGTGCGCATCATGGTACCGCATACAAAACTTATGTACCACATTTCCACAAGGCTTTCCATTTTATCCATTGTAGAGTCACGAGTTCAGGTGGTTCTTTTAGCTTTCAAGGAAGATGCGGTCTCACCAGCCTTCTTAATAGAGTCTGCTGACTTGAAAATAGTAGACAGTGGATGGAGTCAAGATGGTGGCAAGCAATGTTATTAGTTTTCTGGCCTCTCTCTTGTCTGTGAATAATACCCAGCTTCACTTCGAGAGTAAGACACTTCCTGGTCTTCTTTGGAACGTTAGGCCACATTGCAGGGCGTTTTGTTGGTAAGTTGAACTAAGGAAGATTAGCTGCTGGTGATGCTGTTATGCTTTGACTGGGGAGTGAGTGGTGTGTGTGATCTTGATCTTGATCTTGATGCTACAGGTGACACAGAATTTCTTCCAAGTCAGGCCTTTGTATCGGCAGCGCCTGTGTTGTTCACGAGAGGCTTGATCTTGATCTTTATTCTACAGGTCTCAGGATTTCTCCTGAGGCAGGCCTTAGTACCAGCAACTCCTGGTGTATTCAAAAGCCTGTCAGCTTGCATGATACGGTAGGGCTTTCAAATTTGGAAAAAAATTACCTGGATAAAACTTCGTTAAAGCCAGTTTGGTGTTCATTAAACGAGCAGATGGTAGCAAAACAAAACCTTCGTTGTAGCGAAATTTCGTTGTGTGAACCTTCGTTAAACGGGGGATGCCTGTATTTACGTTTCGCAGCAAATTGGGCCACCGGTATACCAATATTTTTATGATGTCATATGAATCATTGGAAGTTAGAGGAGCTATGTACAAATTCTCTCACTGATAGCTCCAATGTAATTTGTGCAGGAGCGGATCAAAGTTCGCCATGGTGAGGCAGAGTCTAGCGTATTGCACTAACACGGGTAATGTGTTAACCCCTTCGCGCCGGATGTTAAAAAAGCCCGCCTGTATGATATACGGGTGGTAGTGCCGCGCCTTGGCTGGAAACTCGTGCAAGCTTGTCATACTTGTCACCTTTGTGTATTATGCTGCTATTTTTTAGTCACTATATCGCCTTCGAAGAGGAAAGTGGACGCTTCTCTCTTCGGAGAGAGAGAGAGAGAGAGAGAGAGAGAGATGGGAACAGTCTATGCCATTGGGTAATTTTAGACACAAGGCGGGATGCATGTAGCTTATCTTTAGTGATTGGTGGAGACAAGGATGGTGGGAGGAGCACTAGGATTTCAAGGACAGCATGCGGCGTGTGTAGTTGGTATCCAACACACTATACGGGACAACTGAACTGAAGAAAGCTCAGAAAAGAAATATGACGTCTACGTAGGCGTCACCGTAGTTGCTACTGGGGCTTCATGACGCCCACATAGGCGTCACCGTAGTGAAGGGGTTAAGCGCTGAAAACACGTTTTTAAGCGGAGCAGAAATACAGGTCAACCTCTTCGTACTGCACAGCAGGAGAGAATGAGACAGAGGCAGCCAATACCAGCACCTAGTGGCGCAGGCAATTTTATTTATAGTGGTACCCATATTAAGGCCCATATCACTGCCCAAGCTCATCTTGAGTGTAACCACCTAGAACCTGGGTATCATGGTGATATGTAGGTAACTTTAAACCACTCGACAAATGGCAAAGTGTTTTAAGGCTGTACGTGGTGGGATTCGAACCTACGCTTGGACGTCTGCCCGATCCCACGCTCACCACCTTATCCACCATGCCACTTCCTCCCTAAAGGAGGTGATGTTACTGTCTTGTATATGCATTTATGTTCACAAATCAACATTTCTATTAGCTTTTTACAAACCTTGCCCCCAAGAAAGGATTGTTTTGTAATGCATAAAGTGAAATCTTACATGGAATACCAAAAAATAAAAAAGAGATGAGATCGCCCACAGACGAGGCAGAGACTCATGGCGGCTCGGCCGCTTCTTCTTCTTGTGACCCTTTTAGCTTGCGTGTTGTCTTTCACCACATTTATGTTTCCACTCCTCTATTGCCTGCTATAATGAATATCATATCTTAGTATTCACATACACTCATACCATGAGGATAACCTCGACTCCGTGGCACTAAGTGATAGTGAATTACTAATAAAATACCGCAGTATTTCATTGGTAATTCAATATCACTCAGTGCCACGGAGTTGATACGGCACATACTTCACTATTTAATAGTGTTGACTATTGAACGTAAATTAGATAAATGGATAAAGGAGAGTATGGGAATGAAAGAGAATGAAGAACAGGAAAAAGAGTTCCAGAAATTGAAAGAAAGGATAAAAAGAGTGGAAGAAAACAAAACTAGGCTAAGAGCAGAAAATGAAGAATAAAAAAAAGAAGTAGCTAACTACAAGAAATTGATGGAAGAAGGACTCGGTA
>NC_059292.1:21442485-21547485 GCF_017591435.1 Portunus trituberculatus | reverse complement strand
AAAGACGACCAGTGGGAATCTATAAGATGGAAGATGGAGTAGAACTAGAAAAAGTAAAAAAGGAAAAGGACTTGCGAGTGACGATGGAAGGAAACAATCAACTGGTAAACCATATTGATAGAATTTTCAGAGACATATGATTTGCTAAGGAATATTGGATTAGCATTTCACTACATGGACAAAGAAATGATGAAGAAATTGATAAGTACTAAAATAAGACCCAGATTGGAATATGCAGGAGTTGTGTGGACCCCTCATAAAAAGAAACACAAAGAAATTGGAGAGACTACAAAAAAATGACTACAAGAATGGTTCCAGAATTTAAAGGGATGACATATGAGGAGAGACTAAAAGCTATGGATCTACCAACCCTGGAAGAAAGAAGAGAGAGGGGATCTGATACAAGTTTATAAATTGATTCACGGAATGGATCAAGTGGATAATGAGAAACTAATCCTGAGAGAAGAATATGACATTAGAAGCACAAGATCGCATAGTAAGAAACTGAGGAAGGGAAGATATCTGAGAGATGTTAAAAAATATAGTTTCCCGCAAAGAACAGTTTGGAACAGTTTGAGTGAGGAAGTGGTGTCAGCAGCGAGTGTGCATAGTTTTAAAGAAAAATTGGATAAGTGTAGATATGGAGACGGGGCCACATGAGCATAAAGCCCAGGCCCTGTAAAACTACAACTAGGTAAATACATACACTTTATTTGCTACATGATAGAGCGGGCTTTTTCTTTCTACAGCTGTTGAATGTTTACTGCCAACATCACGTATTGACGCACCCAGCCACAATTTCTTAGGCATATTTAAAAAATTACCTACCTACTTATATTGTGAAATAGAAGTAAAATAAAAAATACTTGGTTTTTATTTCCTTTGAGTCCTTATGTTTTTCGGTACTTGTGTTTGAGTTAATTAATTGTTGAATTAATAAATAAAGGGTGGTTGTATTTTGAAAGTGGCAATAACAGTAGTGAAGGAACGCAATATTACGGCTCTCCAGAGCCCTTCAGCCAATCATGTGAGCAGCGACTCCCTCCACCACTTATATACATAGCTCAAAACCTAAATTTTCCCTAAAAAATTGGAGGTCATCTTATATATGGAGTCATCTTATAGTCTGGCATATAAGGTTTGTAAAATTTTGGAAGCAGATATACATCATAAATATTGACAATGACAATATATTTTCTTATTGCATAGCTCTTACTGTATTAAATTTTCTTTATGTTACATAATACATACACTTTTATGCTGGGTAGATACATAGCATAAATACTGATTGAATAAACTTATTTCTAAATTGCATAGATCTGACTGCACTCAATCTTTGTACTAAATATGAACAGTACCTTTTGGCTCTTGTGGAAGAGCCTGCACACCAAGGCAAGGAGGATGATGTAGAGGACGGCAAAGATGTACTGAGCCAGGCGGATATTTGTGCCTCGGCCAGTCAAATAGTACAGGCCCAAGAAGAAGTAGACAAAGCCTGCAAAAGAGTCAAGATATAGTGATGCTCTTAATAAAACTATTGCATCAACCATCCACCCTCCTTATATACTCATTCTAACCATTTGTGGAATGATAAACATAAGAACACAAAAACATATGGGAAGCTGCAAAAAGCCATAAGGCTTACATATGGCAGTTAGCAGCTCATTACAATCAATGGCAGACAACGGTGAAAGGCACTCAGGCATTACCTGCAGGATAAACAAGAGGCCCAGTGTCTCCCTTCAGCTTGGTGTAGTCCCAGGTTCCATTGGCCACACCCTCCACCTCTTGCATGTACGCCACCCAGTCAATCTCAGTATCTGTGAGAAAGCATAGTCAAGTTCAAGGCAATGGGCAATGAGAAGTTGTTGGTATGAATTGAACCCTGGTAGGTAGGAACTTGCTGTAAGTGGTCACTACATCTTAAAAAACTAATGCAACACAACACTGAAAGAAGGAAGACCATATGCAAAGGAGTATTATATGAAACAACACACAATAAACCTGAGATAATCCAGTAATAAATTAATAGAAAATACATTATACAAGTAGTAAAATACATATAGCATTGGCTCAAAGCTAGAGAATTATTGTTGCGTACACAGTGCTAAGTGCCACAGAACAATGTGATAGACGTGTGTGTAATTTACCATGGTTGTCTATTGGTCATTCAGTTAGCTTTTCCTCTATGGAAAGAGCTCGGAGCTCATACTGACCAAGTAGAAAAACACAAGTTGAGACAAGGTACTTTATTCTCTAACGTTTCGGTCACAAGACCATCTCAAGACACTCTCTGAAGATGGTCTTGTGACCGAAACATTAGAGAATAAAGTACCTTGTCTCAACTGTGTTTTCCTACCACTCAATACTCACTTCTAGTAGGACCAAAACCACACTATACACTGAGACAGTGAGGCCACAACAACTCCGGTTACATCCTGTACCTACTTACTGCTAGATGAACAGGGACTACATATTAAGAGGCTCACACATTTGCCTTGCTGTGCACAAGACTTAAACTTGGAGTTGTATGATGTGTGCTAACCACTACATTATGCAATGAGTACATGTGTGTGTTTGGGGAGAAAGAGAAAGAAGAGAGCATAAAAAGAAATGTAGAATGATAATTTCTAACAGAAACAAAGGAATTTAGCTACTGCTACAGAAGAAATGAGACATGGAATAGACTGGAGGAGGATGTCGTTTATGATAGGAATATCTACAATTTGAAATGAAGGATAATAGTTGATATCAAGACTAAACAATATATACATAACTCCTTACCTATGTGTTACAACTAAGTGAATACAATGAGGTAAAACTAAACAAATGAACATCAAAATATATGTTAATAATGAAGCTCAAATCAATTGAGCAATAACTGGTTTAGAGAAAGGAAAGTATGAACATAGTTCCTTTCCCATAAGTAAAATTAGGTAAAAAATAGGTAAACAAACACAAACACTCAAATCCTGCATTACTTCCTTATTGAAAATAGGTAAATACACACATAAACACTCAAATCCTGCATTACTTCCTTACTGACACTCACACTTAATCTTATTGATGATAAGCACATTGACGACTATCTCTGCGAGAATGAAAAGCACTGACATCCTCCCAAAGTAAGATGGGTGACAAGTTTAATACAAGTCAATTCAATTCAATAGTTTTATTGTTGTTTTACAACAAAGGAAAAAGTCGGATCTTGCCAACTATTTCCCTAAACCTTTAGTATTACAATATTGTACAGTACAATTTTAACAAAATAAAAAGTTAACAGAAAATACAAATATTATTGCAGTATCACATTACTTACCATCTATAGGCAAACAGTGGATGTTTTTTTAATGATTTTGGGTATGACATTATTATCTATGAAATAAATGATCATATCATAATGGTTCCAGTGTCCCTGCGGTCTGAACTCTTCTATTAGTGGGCAGTATTGTACATAGTGCTGTAGTGAGTGACCTCCCGGCCTTGCACATAAAGCACAAGGCTCAGGTTCAGCTCCTCTACAAACCTCCCAATAATATTTATATCCAAGTCTAAGTCTCATAGTAATTAAGTCCATCATGTGACTGTGTCTGCCATATGTATACTCCTTTGAATTATTTAAAATCTGCTTATAATGCCTACTACTTGCACTACCCATCTCACAACATTTATCAAGATCATTATCAATGGTAGCAAAACATTAGTTCTAAGGATTGACCTTAGACGACTATATGTACATTCACTATCAGGTACGCTGTCATCATCTCTAACTGCTCTTTGAGCAAGACTATCTGCTTTTTCATTAAGATATAAGCCTATATGGGATGGAACCCATATAAAATATACATGTATATTGTTTTCTCCAGATTATGTATAACAGTTAAACACCTGTTTGTAATATCACAGTCTGCAGGGGATGAAGACACAAGCTCATACAATGCACTCTGACTATCAATGAAAAATAAATATTTTTATCCATGCATGAAACAATACCAAGGCCTTCCAGGATAGCATATAGTACGGTTCTGGTTGATGACAGGTTATTAGGCAATCTCTTTGAAAATTCATAGTCTTTAAATTCATCAGGAGTAGAAAATTCCCGTACAAACACCCCACATCCTGTCTTGGTACCCTCAACTGAGCCATCACAATACACATGTACCACCCTTCTACGTGGGTACTGCAACAACTTTTCAAGAAAGTGTGCTTTAAGCTCATATTTACACCACTGTTCTTTTGGTTTACTTAGCTTTTCAATATCAATATTCAATATCATTATATGAACTCCAAGCAGTACAGCAATTTCTTTTCATAAGCACCTTAAATTCATCCATAACATCAAAGTTCTGCAAAACCCTACAAATTTTTCGAAGGTATGGGTTGTTGGTTACATCATCACCATTACATAAAGTCACTATATCTCTTTGGAGAGAGTCTGTACCATTACACACTATACGACATACTGTACGGCACGTTATTTCTTCTATTCTCTTAACAACACTGGGTAGACTCAATTCTCTCCTTAATAACTCTATCTTAGTTGTAGTAGCACATCCTAAAATTATTCTCATGGCTTTGTTTTGTATAACTTCTAGACATCTAAGCTGCTGAGAATTGAATTGAACCAACACAAGGGAAGCATAGTCTATAAGAGATCTGATCACATATATATAAAACATTCTAAGAACAGGCACACCAACACCTGACCCTTTTTTCGCTAGAACTTTGAGAGGTGCTAGTCTAATTACACACTTATTTTTAACATATTCAATACAATCATTCGCATTCCTGTAACCTAATTGTACACCCAGATATTTATAGTTAAGGACATGCTCAATTTTCACACCATTTACAATAGGTTTCCTACACTTCTTCTGTTTTGCTTGAAACTTAGTTTTATTTTCATTTATGACAAGCCCCATGGACACACACACTTGTTCAAGCTCATTTACAGCCTTGCTAAGTGTTTTAGGAGAATCACATTGCAAAAGTATGTCGTCAGCATAAATGATAACTTTGGTACCCTGTGTAAATTCAAATCTAGCAATCTTATCCATAAGTATATTTTACAACATAGGACTTAAAACACCCCCTTGAGGGGTACCCAACTCAAATGTTTCCTCTTCTGATGATATGACTTGTAACCAGACTTTACCTTTTCTACAACTCAAGTAGTCACGTATCCATCCTAATAACTTTCCTTTGACACCCTTTAATACAAGTTCTTCTAGTATGACTTCCTTATTAGCTTTGTCAAATCCACCTTTCAAATCCACATAGACTTGACAAGTAGCACTAGTGTTAGCTAAGCAGTGTACAAAACAGTCACTAGTAGCACGCCCCTTCATAAAGCCATATAAATTTTCAGACATTTTATCACTAACTTTATAAATTAACCTACGTAAGACAATTCTTTCCATCATTTTGCATAGACAGCTGGTAAGAGAAATGGGTCTAAATTTTCCATCACTCTTGGGTACAGGTATAATTATGGCTGACTTCCAGGCTGAGGGTAACACACTATTCCTGTACGACATGTTAAACATATCTAGTATGGGATTATCCCCCTCAATATTCAACAAAGCATTTATAGTGTCATATGTGAGACCATCCTCACCAGGTGCTGTAGATTTACCTCTTTTGACAGCATATAATAATTCATCCATCGTTATGGGTACACAAGTATCATCATCCAAGTGAACATTATGATTAACTAATTGTAGCCTTTGTAACCTATGTTCTGCTAGAGAAATTCTGTGCCCTACAGGAAGACTGGACAAAGCAGAAGCAACACTCCATTGTTCAATAAGCTCTGACTTTTTGTAGGATGAGAATCACTGGTTACAGAGGTTTTCTTACCTTTAACTCTTTTACATGATACCAGACTTCTTGAATTGATTTGGTGCTACGAATCTTACTCAAAACTCATCCCAATACTTCGTCCTTAAGCCAGCCTTTAATTCAGACAGATGTTTAGCAGCTGTCACCATAGCTCTCTTGACCTCATAATTATTTGGCTGTGCTTGCCACCTACTCTGTAAGGCTGCCAATGTATCCTGACAATTTGCAATAAGAGGGTCATGGGCATACGACCTCCTTCGATTACAAGTGTGCTTCTGCTTAGTCCGTCTGTCACCTACATAGTCATTAATTACACCAAGTAAACCTTGATATATATCATTTACATCCTGCAGATCAACACTGTTACCACTATACCACCTCTTCACACTAACCAAAAGCCCAGGTAATTTAGTTGAGGGGATGTTTAATCTCTTTCTTTGGACTGTACTGGCAGTGGAAAGGGGGAATACATGTCTTAAGAGCAAAATGGTTACTGAGAAGAGATAGAACAACAGTAGTTTCACATGTACAAAAAGGCATATTAATTAAAGTAACATAATCCAGTCTTCCTCCCTGGACATGAGTAGGAACATTAGCACCAGTAATTTGTACATTGTTATTAGCCTTAATAAATGCTACCCACCTTACCCCATTAATATTAGAAGTTTTATAGCTACCTAGGTCTACATGCCTAGCATTAAGATCACCCAAAAGGATTGTACTCTCTTGCAGTATATGTGGAGGAAAATTATCAATGCACAGCGCACCAGAATGAACATACATATTAGTAATATACACATAATCATTTGGTAAATGAAGGCACACTGTAATGTATTCTATCCCTTCATTGACCCCTTCTCCACCAAGGTAACTGGAAGTCCAGACTTAATATATGTGACCATACCTCTACTACTACCTTCATCACAGCTAAGAACATGTTGACAATATCCTTTAAGTACAGACACCTCAGGGCCGGTTTCCTGAAGAGCAATAAGGTCAGGACTCTGTAGAAGAATATAAGCATGAATATCAGTTATCCTAGCTCTTAAACCATTTACATAAACTGTAAATTTTACTGTCTATCATTCAGTTTGACCATAACCTCCCTTCTGAAGGCATCAAAATTCTCCACCAACTGTTCCATATTTCTAGACAACTGCTCAAAATTACCTTGTCTCTCCTTATCTCTCTTTTCTAAGTTTTCAAGCCTTACCATGATACTCAAAAACCTGTGCTTGCTGACAATTAACCTTCTGTATTTCTTGACGCACAGTTTCTTGCACTTCTTGATGAAATTTCTGCATGTCTTGATGCACAAATTCCTGCACTTCTTGTCGAATAGCCTGCATGTCTTGTCGCACAAACTCCTGAACTTCTTGACGAACATTCCTCATGTCTTGTATCACAGATTCTTGTACTTCCTGTTGGACTGTCTGGATGCTTTGTTGCACAATCTCTTTAAATTTAATCTCTGTGTATTCCTTCATCCTCTTTTCAGATCTTACTCTATCTGCTCGTAATTCCTCAATACTGTCATTTAGCATAGTAGTGAGTTTTTCCACTGCCAGACTCAGTCGTACCTGTGCATCAGCCTGTGCATTCACTTTATTTGTTAACTGAGGAAGGGAAAGTGTTTCTACCCTAGAATCCATAGAAGTTGTTGTTTTCTCCTGTTGTAATGAAGGAAAGTCTTCTTGCAATGATGCGATGTTCCAAGCAGGCCTCGTAGGTGGAGGGGCAGGCTGATATACAGTAGTAGGCTTACGAGACACACTTGATGGTTGAGCTTTGTTGTGACGTGGTTTCCTAGGGCAGATTTGAGAACTTGCATTGTGGCACCCTCCGCAGTTACAGCACTTTGGCTGTACAGCTACATTTTGTTGTATTTTCTCCAAACACTCCTTAGAAAGATGACCTCCAGCACAGTATCGACAACGCAAAAATGTAGTACGACAACGCCAGCCCTTGTGTCCCCAATTACTACATCGGTCACACAGGTCCGGCTCTGGCACAAAGGGAACAACTTTCTTCCTGCCAACTCCAATAAGGAGAACTTCTGAGTCAACAGGTCCCGTTACTGCAGCTAGAAGTTGAGGCCGTGGGTATTTCCCTACCATTCGTCGTTTCAGCCACTGGAATCCTGGAGGACATTGCAACAAATTTACATCGATATACGTTGGGACGTCAAAAATGATCACAGTACGACGCAAATCAGCCATGGGTTTCATAACTTGTCCCTGAAAACCATCCGTTATCAGTTTTTTATAATGCTGTCCTTGATTTAGAGTTATATATGGGGCATTTCTTCCCTCCTTAAAAAGAGGTTTACATTCAGGGTGTTGCCTTAATAGCGCCATGTACCAGGTGTACTTTTGTTCCAATGAAAGGTTGCAATTTTTTGGGAATACCAACATGACTCTTTCCATACCTGCATCACCATCGTCCTCGCCTACCACATCACGGTTCATATCAGCTGCCTCATCACCTGCACTGCTACTGTCTTCAATCATCATATCCTGCTCCATACCAGCAGCTTCCATGGCAGTCATTATAGGATCCCTCATGGCAGTAGCTTTGGCTTGGCTAACTTTCATCCTCTTGGCACGTGGGCCGGTATTGTTATTGTTGACATTCAGGTCCTCAGCAGTCTCGGCCCAGTCCCTCTCCCCCAACGCTAGGTCATTCTCCAGGCTAGAGCCAACACCAACGGCTGGGCACTCCATCAGGGCAGGAGGCGAACAAGCCACTCTTCCCTCCCACAACGCGTCAAGGTGAAGGAACAGCTGTAATGGTGAAATTTCAGCTTTTTCAGACGCCACACGGTCCACACAGCTGGTCATGACGCCGTCGTGACCAACTTCGCTGTAGAGGACAAAAAAAGACACAAAACAGAAAAAAAAGAAAGAAAAAAAAAGTAGCATTTCTCTTCGTTAATGATCCCTACACTTTGCTCGCCACATTCTTCCCAGATACTCCTTCACAGCCTTTATCATCCTTTCACTCGTCTCTCTACACAGTCCCAGCAGCAACACCATCCATTCCCTTCCTGTCTTCTCCACTCTTTCATTCCTATTATGCCCTAATTCACTCAAGATCACTTGCATCATCTCATGCCTGTCTCTCTAATACTTCTCACACTCCAGCATGACATGCTTCACCGTCTCGTCCTCCCCCATGTCACACATATGGCACACCTTGCTACGGGACTCAGACCACCTGTAGTTCCTTGCATTCACATCCATACACTGTGCCCTAGCTCGGAAGAGAAGGTCACCACCCAGGCTGCCATCATACCACCTTTCATACACCGGGGCTTCCTTTTCCTTGTACCATTCCAGGGTACTCTTTCGTTCCATCCCATTCTTCCATATATTCAGTCCCACCCACTTCACCTCTCTGTCTATCTCACTCTTCCATTTCCTCGCATCCCATTCAGTTCCTACCCTGCCTCCTCTTGTCACGATCCATTCACGCTCATTTTGATTTCTCCTAGCCATTCTCACACCCCATACCACTTGTAAATCACTCCTCTCTGTCATTCTCATGCACCTCTTCCTCCACTGACTCCCACTTCCATTTCACAGGTACACCTTCCTCACTATTCTTTCATCATCCATTTTTTCCAGCCTGACCTTGTATCTAAGTGTGGCTTTAACTAGTCTTTCCCTAAAGGTGCTCCATCCCATATCCCCTCTCAAAGCTTCTACTGCTGTGTACCTTGGTGCATTCAGTGCCATTCTACCCATTCTATTTTGTCCCACTTCTAGCTTGTCAATTTCACTTTCATTCCATGCAATCACATCCATACCATACATTATGCTGGGCACTGCCACACTCTTCCACACCTCTCTCAGCACATCATATATGCTTGCTCTCATTCTTGCTGGACTCCCCAATCGTCCTACCCACTGATTCACTAAACCTAACTTTTCATTCATTGTCTTTTCACACCCACTTGGACTCACCCACATCCCCAAGTACTTATATTCTCGTGCCTGATTCATCTCATTCTCTCCAATTTTCCATACTGCATTGCTTTCATCCTCAGACCTATTCACTATCATCACCATACTTTTCTCACTACTAAACCATATCCAAAGTCTCTCCAATATCCATCCACAACATCTAGCATTCTCTGCAACTCAACTGCTGACTCACTCATGACCACCACATCGTCTGCATAAAGAAGCACACCTATCTTCTCATTCCTAACTCTTACTCCTGCATTCATTCTTCTCAATCTGGCTGCTAACTCCTCTGTATACAAACTGAAAAGGGTTGGTGACAAAATACATCCCAATCTTTCCTAGGACTCTGACTAACATTTCTCTATCCACCCTATCATAAGCTTTTTCTATATCCAAAAAACCTAAATACAATTTGCCTCCATCCTTTCTTTTTTTCTCAATCATCTCATTTGCCACAAACAAGTTATCCTCAGCTCTCCTGTCCACACGGAAACCATTCTGTTCCTCACCTAACACTCCAGCTCGCTCAGTATATTTACACAATCTTTCATTCAGCACTCCACTAAATACTTTACCTACTGTGTTTAATAATGCAATCGGCCTATAGTTCTTCAGTTCATGCTTACCCTTGTGTCCTCCCTTATGTAACAGAGTCACCCTGCATTCATTCCACATTCTTGGCAGCCTCTCTTCCTCCCACACCTGGTTAAACACCTCAATCATCCTGTCAATAACAACCTCCCCACCATTTTTATACATCTCATATGGTATCTCGTCTACACCTGCTGCCTTCCCATTCTTCTGCCTTTTCATACATCTCTCTACCTCCTCCTTGCTGATTCTCTCATTCAGTTCATCTGCATTCTTCATCTCCAGAGTCACACATCCTTCTCTCACACCAAACACTTCACCTACACCACCCACCTCTTCCCAGAACTGTCTAATTGCCTCCCTGATCTCATTCTTCTCTGTTATAACTTCCCCATTCACTTTCAGACTCTCCACCCCAACATTCTCTGACATATTCTCACCTCTCATGAACTTGTACCATTCATGGCCACCTTCCATGTTTTTCTCTCTTAAAGATTCAATCACACTCCTTTCACACTTCACTTTAGTTTCCATTATCATTCGCCTTGTGAGTCTCTGTTGTTTCACATATGCTTCCCATGCATTCAGGTACTCATTCTCTGCCCCATCGCTTTCATGTCTCTTTTTCCTCAGCCATCTACACTGTCTGCTCATTCTCTTTTGCTCCTTCTTGGCCTCTCTAATTTGCATACTCTCTTTCTCCTACCAACTCTCACATACTCTATCTTATTCTCAGCAGCACTGCACATTCTCAACAAGTCTCTCATTCAGGTGCTCCACATTATATACACTTACATCATCATCATTCTCTCACTCATCTACCTGAAAGTTCTCCCACCCTACATCTCTCAGTCTCCACCTCCTTTCCTTACCTGCCATTTTCACTTCATTCTCACTCTGCATCCGGCACTCCATAACCAGCATATTGTGATCAGACACAATGTCCACCATACCATCCTCAGCTATCCACATGTGACACAATCTCGCACATTCTTCAATTCACCAGGATGTAGTCAATTGCTGATTCATGCTCCCTTGCATTCCAAGTCACTTGCCTCTCAGCCTAGGTAACATTCAAATTCTCCAACTCCATTTCGTTCTACAAACTCTTCAAGCATTTCACCATTCCTGTTCATCCGTTTACCCAATAATCCCATGTGTGCATTCATACCACCCATAACAAGCACTCTTTCCTCCCTATGCTCTCTCACAACTCTCCTAAGTATATCATACTTCCTCCTATTCTCCCTATCAGCTCTTTCTCCCATAACAGTCATATATACTACCACCACCACCATCTTCTCTGTTCTGCCACCTTTATTCTTATATTCTACTCTTGTCGCCATCACATCTTCACTGCTTTCACACCTCCCCATATCTATTTCCTCTACTTTCAGTCCTCTTCCTTTCTTGTAGAGTAAAGCTATGCCTCCTCCCAGTGTCTCCTGTGTCCTACACCCCTTCCCTATCATATCATACTCACATCCCTCCATTTGCACGCCATCTCTCAGGTGAGTCTTAGTAAGCCCAACTACGTCGCACTTCCACTCCTTGAGTTCCCTACATATATCCTAAAACTTCCCCACACCCCATCCTCTCACATTCATACAGCCAAACTTCCCACATTCAAACAGCCCTCTTGATCTTGGTTATATAGGTGATTCAGGGTTGCTTTCACTCATGTTTCAAATAACAGCAAATTAGAAGAATGAGCAAATGAAAACCTTACACAAACAGTATGCACTGCAGCACTAAGGGTCTTATTAAAAGGCTCCAGCATCCAAGGTAATCAGTGCCAAATGGATAATAAATGGAGGAAATGGAAATAAAATGGTGAATAACAATGTAATAACAAGAAATAGAAAGAAAAATGAATAATGAATAGAGAAATAGGAGGAAATAGGAATAAAAATATGGTAATTAATAAGGAAATAAGAGGAAATGATAATAAAACAGCTGATAGAAAGAAAAATGAATAATGGACAAGGAAAGAGAATTCCCTATTCTCTATTCCCTTATTCATTATCATCCTCATTACTATTTTCTGTTCCCTTATTCATTATCCTCTTCCCTTGTCCATTACATCCATTTTTTTTTCTATCCATTTATTATTATTTCCTCCTATTTCCTTATTCATCATATTTTCATTCCCATTTCCTCCCATTCCTCTATCCATTATCAATTTTTCTTTCTATCTCATGTTATTCCTTTGTTATTCCTTTCTATCCTGTTTTATTTCCATTTCTCCATTTGTTATCCATTTTCTTTCTTTCTCCTCTTTTAATCCCATTTCCTACATTTATTATTTCCTCTTCTCTCAACCCCTTGTTAACCAATAGCGTGGCATTTTTGGGGGGGAGAGCCTTTATTTTGGTACCTGGGTCAAATCGAGCGCACACCAACTTGAGCGGCATACTAAAGGCCGTTTCAGAAATTCACACCAGAGACGATGCACCAGTCAGGCTGACTTTGGTTGCTATGGATCTGTTCACACCAAGCACGATGCAATGAAAGACATCGCTGTGGTGTAGGCTGGCTGACTTGACAATTCTTGACGTGGAGGAGGAGGAAGAGGAGTTATTAATGTTATCTTTGGTTTCTAATAATAAGAGGAAAAGAAATTGGTACATCAAGCAAATATGAAACGACTGGAATGTAGTGAATATCATCATCTTATTTAAGAGGTAGAGATGGAACAAGCCCAAGAGTGTGTCGGCTAGCCCACGGCCCCAGCCAGTGTCTGCCCTGGCACATCCTTCGCCCCAGTCTGCCCCTGATAGCTAACCCCAGAGTGTGCCGGCTAGTCCTTGGCCCCGGCGAGTCTAACCACCAGCACCAGTCCAGTCACCGCTCCCACCGGCCCCGGCCCAGCCCCTGTCTGTGGTAGACCGCACGCTTCTGTAGAGACGGACCTGGTATTGGATTGTAGTGACATGGACACGGATGAGGAGTGGGCACTCAAGGCTCCTTAGACACTTGACCAGGTACAGGCCGATCTCGCCACTATGGCCGAAGAGCTCTTTCGGGTGAAGAATATATGGCTGTCCCAGGTTGGCGGTGCTGGAGAGTACTCTCCAGCACTGTCAACCTGGGACAGCTATGTATTCTTCACCCGTAAAAGGCCGCTGCGGTGCTAGATGTGTGGCTGGACGTGCTTCAGCTCCGCCTCCTGACTGACTCTTAAATCCTTTTTGTTCTATGTTTAGGGGGTGGCTGGCATGACCCAATCTCCTCCCTTGTTGTATACACTGCTACAGCTATAAAGTTATCAATCAATCAATCAATGGATGAGGGAAATTTGGATATTATTTCAGACTGACTTGGATCCAGCTCGGTTCTCTGAAATTTTATCATTCATTGAACAAGATATTAAGAAGCAAGGCACCAACTATAGGAAATCCATCATTTCACAGTGAATGACAGTGAGTGAGTGAGAGAGAGTTGAGAAGTCAGGTCAGTGCGGTCTAAAAAAGATATGCCTCTGGAGACGAAAGCACATAGGCAGCCAGGAGTCCCAAGGGGCATGACCCATCTATGCTATGACCAGAAAAATTGACTGCCCGGCGATCTTGGAATCAGTGTGGGCAGTGTGAGTGGCATTTGTCCCAAAGTTTCGCATCCGGTGTGAACACTCGTAAGTCTCCTATTGGAAATACACTGAGGTGATTTTAAGCCATGCAGCTTGGTCAATGAGGCTTTACAAGCCATGTTGACCTTGTGGCCTAAATTTATCAATGAGAGGACATTCCATGATATAGTGACGCACAGTGTGTCCCCTTGGTGCGGCACATATAGCACACCGCACACACGAGAAAAACTGACTTCCCAAAAGTATTTGTAACCTAATCTGAGCCTCATTGCCACCCTGTCGTGTGATGTGGTGTGTCTCCCATATGTGTAAGCACAGCTCTGGGAAACACGTGCATAGTGAAGACTAGTGCCACTGCCTCTATGGCAACAAAGCTCCAACTGATCACTAATGCTACTTTGTACAAAGTCCTTAATGTTACTCTTAACATAACCCAGAGTGTACTCAGTGCCAGGGTCCACTGTGTCATCTTGGAGGGCACACTGAGCAAGGCAGTCTGCTTTTTCATTTAGTGAGATACCCACATGAGAGGGTATCCAGGTGAAATGGACCGTGGCACCAGCACCTTCTAGGGCATGGATGAGATCAAGACATTTATCAACTAGATCATGGTTCATTGGGAAGGTGGATTGAAGAGTATACAAAGCAGCCTGACTGTCAACAAAGAAATTAACATTCTTATGGAGAGGGGTCACAATATGGAGCATCTCCAGTACAGCATACAGTTCTGCCCTAGTGGAAGACATGTGTGCAGGGAGCAGCCTAGAAACCTCAGTGTCAGTGTAGTGACTGGCAGAGATGTAGTCATGGATGAACAGCCCACATCTGGACCTGCTGCCATTGACTAACCCATCACAATAAGCATGAATAGCCTGAATGTGGGGGTACTTAGACAATTTAGTCATGAACATGTCTTGCAGTACATGAGAGAGCCAGTCCCTTTTGGGCTGATGCAGAGAGTGAATATATATATCAACACTGACACGGTGAGGGTTCCAGGCGGGTTGTAGTGGTGACATAACAATGTTGATACAGGCCTTGGCTATGCCTACACTTGTCAGTACTCCCAAGATCTTCCTGAGGTATGGTGTTGTAGAAGTCCGAGGATCATGATACGGGGTTCAGTGATTCCTTTAGAGAGTCAGAGCCCGTGCATAGCATCCGATCAACTGTGCGACAAGTAATTTCCTGTACCCTACACATAATACTCGGCAGGTGCAGTTCAGCTCTGAGGATTTCAATCCATGCAGTCCTGGGGCATCCCAAAATTATCTGCATGGCTTCATTCTGAACAAGCTCCAGGGGACGGAGCTGGGTGGCACTAAACTGTATTAGAAGAGGGGCGGCATAATCAATGAGAGATCGTACGACAGATATATAGAACATTCTTAAGACTGGAATGCCTGTTTGCTAGCAGCCGAAGTGGTGCTAGCCGTGGCAGACAGAGGTCTCAAACATAGAAGACAACTTGAAGAGACTTCCTGAAGCTCATCTGAACACCCAGGTACTTGTGTGTATGAACTTTAGGGATGGGAACATTATTTATAGTGGGTGGTCAAGAGACCTTGCCTTTAGCTTGAAATTTTGTTTTACATTCATTAATCACTAGTCCCATTTGGACACATAACACTGCTAGTTGTGACAGAGCTGACTGGAGAATCCTGGGTGTGGGGCATTGGAGGAGTATGTCATCAGCATTGATGAGGACCTGGGTGCCCTGCAGGAAGGAACAATGCACAGTTTTGTCCACTAAAACATTGAAAAGCATTGGACTAAGGACTCCATCCTGTGGTGTTCCAAGCTCAAAGATTTCCTCAGAGGAAACTGCACCTTGAAACCAAACCTGTGCTGTTCTATTGTACAAATAGTCCCTGATCCATCCTAATAATCTACCTTTGACACCTTTGAGAAGGAATTCCTCCATAATAACATCTTTGTTGGCCCTGTTGAAGACACCCTTGAAATCAATGAAAGCTCTGCAGGTAGCATTCTTATTTATAAGATACTCAACAAAACAATGACTTGTACAGTGACCTTTTAGGAAGCCATGTACATTGCCAGAGTACATGGCCCACCTTATATATAAGCCTGTTCAATATTACCCTTTCCGTCATCTTACACAGACAGCTGGTGAGAGAAATAGGGCGAAAGGTGCCATCACCTTTGGGGATTGGGATGATAATGGCTGTTATCCTTATTCCCCCTACCCAAATTTCCCCACATTGATGGCCCCTGATAGTATAATAGGCTGTGCCATTTCCATCGCAAGTTAACTACGAGGAACCAGCTCGCCCCTGTACACCACCATCCTGGACGAGTGAAGTGGTACAATGGCAAGGTAGGCTACTGATTTTTCGAGGGCCAGGAGACACAGACAGACATTTTTGTCCATGTGTCTGGACAAAAACGGGAAGGCGACAATATCATCTTCGTTGTTTACCACAGTAACAAGGGACCTGAGGCGAGAGACGTGGTGAGGAAAGGTCCATCTCCTCACCCAACATTGAGGAGCACCAGCAGAAACACTGAGGCAAGAAAAGAACTCATGCAGACGAAGATACTTATACTACCTGCTTTTACATTGCTAAGGCCATTGCAGGGACTGATAACCATAGCTTGCATAGCCTGATTCCTCTCTTGCTGCACCATAGCAGCATTCATGTGCCTCTTCTGGCATTCTCTCTGCCCAGGCATTATACGTTGCATCCACCACGATGCAACAATCCTGGGAGAACACATACCATGGTGAGAGACAAGGCACAAGTGAGAGAAGAAGAAGATGACGGCAACACCTCAGTAGAAGCCATGTCAACAGCAGCGGCAGATGAAGAGGATGAAGATGATAGTGGCGGAGATTTGAACCTTGCACACTGTTACAACCAAGTGTGTCCCCAACCAGAAGACGCCCAGCACACCACAGGGGCGCATCGACCACAAGGAGGATGACGATGATGAAAAGAGCACTAGCGAAGAAGATGAGGTTGAAAACGAAGAAGAGATGAGTCACAAGAATTCCTTCATCATTTGTCGACCTGCCCAACTATGTGTGTTGAAAGGATGTTGAAGGTTTGGTTTATAAACATAGTTTATATCTTTCGTCTAAACTAAGTTTCATTGAAGTTGACACATACTCCTAATACATTTTCAATTTTTCTTCCAGCTTTGAATTTCTATGTACGGTTACGTTCACCGGTTAAACTGGTAAGATTGGCATCGGGGAGCCACAATAACAATAAAAAAAAAAACACTGCAGGTTCAACTGGTGAGGAAATGCAAAGGGGGCACTTTAAAAAGCTATTTTAATAAACCATAATGATATTGACACACAGATATAACATGAAACATGAAACACAGATATATAACATGAAACACAGGAAAATGACATACACATATACATGTAACACAGTAATAAATACAACAATAAAGAACCCAACTTAATACCTAACAATAATCCTAATCCTATATAGAGGCAATGTGGAAAACACGGACGAGGGTAAGTGATACTTATGACGTGTCGCAGTGGTGAAGTGCTGGGTGATGGTTGATCCCACGGTAGACCCAAGAGGCGTTGTGTTCACTGGTTGAGGCCTGGACCTCAACTTCCTTTTCAGAAAGCCAAGATCTGGCTTAACACTTCTGGTTTAGTGGAATGGGGCTGCGTGAATCCAACTTCGGGACAGTAGCAGGGCTTCATGAAACGGTGACGTGGAGGGTTCATGAGACGGTGGCGTGGAAGGTTCACGAGACGGTGACGTGGAAGGGGAGGCGGAGAAGTGGTGAATGAGGTAACAAGCGATGGAGGTGATGATAGTGGAGTATGTTACGGGCAAACCGTAACATTTCCTCCCCCCTAAGACCTCCGTAATGGGCTCATGAAGGAGGTGAGACGGGAGATCTTGATAAGGCGTCGGCGATGATGTTGTCCACCCCCTTGATATGGTGGACTTCCAAGTTGAAGGGTTGAGTTAACAAGGCCCACCTAAGAATGCGTTGGTTTCGGTTCTTCATGGCGTGAAGGAAGGCCAGAGGATTGTGATCGGTGAAGACCTTCGTAGTTTGAGGACCAGGATGAAGATAGCACTCAAAACGTTGGAGCGCCAGGACGAGTGCCAGAACCTCCTTCTCGATGGTGGAGTAGTTGAGTTGATGTTTCTTCAGCTTGGCGGAGTGATAGGCGATGGAATGGAGGATGCCGCTTGTGGGGTCCGTTTGTAGTAGGACAGCACCCACTCCAACTCCACTCGCATCCACTTGTAGATGGAAGGGGCGGGAGTGATCCGGTGTCCAGACCACTGGTTCCGAGGAGAGGAACGCCTTGAAGTGTTGGAAGGCTTGGTCACAGGTCGGGGTCCAGTGGAAGGGGACGGAAGTGCTGATAAGGTCCGTCAGGGGGGCGGCCAGGGTGAAGAAGTTCCTACAGAATCTTCTGTAGAAACCAGCCATCCCCAAGAACCTCATGAGAGCTTTCCTGGTGGTAGGGACAGGGAAGCCAAGGATGGCCTCCACGTTAGCTCTCTTGGGGCGAACCTTGCCGTTCCCCACCACATGTCCCAGGTAGACCACCGTAAACTTCCCGAAGGTGGACTTGGCCAGGTTGATTGTAAGCCCGGCTTCCTGCAACTGACCCATCAGCCTCCGAAGACGGGTCAGATGTGTCACCCAGTCGTCTGCAGTCACCACCAGGTCGTCCAGATATGCAGATGTTCCCTCCAAGTCCTGGGTGATGTAATTTATAGCCCTCTGGAAGGTGGCGGGAGCATTAGACAAGCCGAAGGGCATCACTGTGTATTGGTATAGTCCGAAGGGGTGATGAAGGCGGATATTATTCGGGCCTCGTCCGAGAGGGGAATCTGGTAGTAACCTTTAAGTAAGTCTATAGTGGTTACAAATTTGGCTACTCCTATACTATCTATAAGGTCATCTATCAAGGGTAATGGGTAGGAGTCTGGCACCGTCACTTTATTTAATTTCCTGTAGTCGGTGCAAAATCGACTACTACCATCTGGCTTAGATGTTAACAGGCAGGAAGAAGCCCAGGGGGATATACTAGGTTCTGCAAGGTGATGACAGAGCAGATAGTCTACCTCTTTTTTCATCAAGTCTCTTTTAATGGGTGAAATGCGATAGGCTGGTTGTCTTATAGGCTTGATGTCATTAGATATTAATGTTATGTCATGTTGGATAGTATTACAAAGTCCTGGAAGGTCGCCTGTGACTTCAGAAAAGTCTAGCAATAACTTTTTAAGATCAGACTGTTGTGAAGGTGTTAACCCGCTAAGACCGATGGCCGCAAAATTCGCACCCTCCCATTACCGCAATTATCATAAAAAAATCAACTCTTATAAATTACTCTGGAAAAAAAATCTGCTGTTAGTAGACATGACAATGCATCATCCTACAAGTTTTTATTGCTCTACTCACTATGGTTGTCTCAGAATAATAACCGATAATTGGAGAAGATTGTGGTAGTGGCAACTCGGGGGAGGTGCTTTTATGTGTATTCTTACATAATGTAAAGCACTGCTCATGTTTTTATGTGTTTTCACATGTTTTCGTGTTTTCACTCATATTGGCTGATTATAGTTACGTATGTTTTTATCAAGCGTGGGTGACAATGTTGTCACAATAGCGGGGTCGGGATCTACCTCCAACCTGTGCACTTTCCGTCTTGTCCCGCCTTGTCTATCACTTTTATCACTAAACTTTAGCTTCCTCTTAGCACCAGTAGCCATAGTTGTAAATAATAGTTCCTTAAATAAGTAAATATGTAAATACGTAAATAATTATCACCGACACACGCTCACGCACCTCACAGAAATTTGGGAGACTAGCTGGCTAGAGCCTAAAATTAGCAAGGTGGTCAAGCCCACCATCTATCTCTCTCTTACTTTCCTTCACCCCTTCTCTTCCCACCCACTTTCTCTTCAGCTAGCTACCTCCTCTCTTCACCCCCCTTATATAAAAAAAAAAAAAAAAAAAAGCTGGCTAGAGCGGTGTGCTTCCTGGGAGCCGACAGTACTACCATAGGCCTACGTCATGACCAAATATAGCAGCGCTACCAATGCTAGCGCGGTTTTTATTAGCGCTCAAAGTAGCTGCCCCATTTAAGGACTGTCGGAAGTGTGCAATGCAGCCCTATTTAAGGCCTGTCGGACTTTACGGGTTAAGGAAAGAAACACATCAAGGTTGGCTGTTTGAGGGGCGTTCTTTAGGTGACGAGAAGAGGAATTCGATGTCGGACTCTTCCTTCCCTACCAGACATACAGGTACAGTGCGAGACAAGTCGTCCTCTGGTTCTCTGGAGTGGTAAGGTTTCATTAGGTTGATATGAACTAGTTGGGAATCCTTACGACGGTCAGGAGTGTAGACCACATAATTTAATGGACTTAGTTTTTGAGCCACAACATAAGGTCCCATGAACTTACTGTGAAGAGCATTGCCTGGAGTGGGGAGAAAAAGTAAAACCTTGTCTCCTGGTTTGAAACTTCTCATGACAGATTTGGGAAGAGAATTCTGTTGCATTTTAGTTTGAGATTTGAGAAAGTTTGATTTAGCAAAAGATCTGACTTCACTGATTTTATTCTTAAGGTTACTGATGTAGTCAGACACACTGGGGCTTGAAGGAGTATTTTGAGTAAACCATTGATCCTTTAATATTTTGAGAGGCCCCCTGATCTGTCTACCATAGAGTAATTCAAAAGTGGAGTAACCTAAAGAATCTTGAGGAGATTCTCTTAAAGCGAAGAGAAGGAAAGAAATACTTTCATCCCAGTCTCCTTGATGCTCCAAGCAATACTTCTTCATCATGGATTTTAATGTTTGGTGAAACCGCTCCAGACAGCCTTGGGATTGGGGTGGTAAGCCGAGGAGGTAACATGGTCGATGTTTAGCTCATTCACTATCTGTTGGAAAAAATGGTTAGTGAAATTGCTACCCTTGTCAGACTGAATTTGTTTTGGAATTCCTACCGAGGTGAAAAAATGTATTAGATGTTTTATAATGGTCTTTGATGTGATGTTCTTAAGAGGGAATGCTTCAGGGTACCTGGTAGTGGGATCCATGAGGGTTAACAAATACTGATTCCCTCGTTTGGTTTTGGGTAAGGGCCCTACGCAGTCTAGAATGATCTTTTTGAAGGGCTCCGTCTGAATTGGAATAGGCGTCAGAGGAGCTGGCACAAGGCGTTCGTTAGGCTTACCCACAATTTGACATATATGACATGTTTTTACATAGTGTGACACATCCTTTTTCATTCCTGGCTAAAAAAAAAATGTTGAAGAACCTTCTTGTAGGTTTTTTGGATGCCTAGATGACCTGACAATCCATCATGAGCTAGTTCTATAATGGCTGGTCTTACAGACAAGGGGATGACAACTTGATGTGTTTCTGACCAGGTGTCTAGTTGTTTCAGTTCAGGAGGTCTGTAGGCACGCATCAGGACTCCTTCCTGATAATAAAAACAAGGCAATTTAGACATATCCTTTGTCTCACTGGCAACATGTCTGATCTTAGCCAAAGTGAGATCCTGTTCCTGAGCATTAATCAAATTCTCCTTTGAAATGACGTTATTGTACAAGTTGTCAGTAGAGGCAATCATTGGTGGAGGAGGTGGTGAAAGGGCAGGGGACTTGGACTGAGACCTGGTGACTGCACACACTGGGAAGAAGTGAGGGGGATGTTTCGTCCAGGGTCTTAGTGGGACTTTCTGTTAAGGGAGAATCAAGAACAATTAAGTTTGGAACAGCCAAGTTACCCGCAAGATCATTACCCAGTACGAGATGTATCCCCGGTACTGGCAGTTCACCAGGTTTAATGGCTACCTCAACCTCTCCTGAAATGAACGGGCACTGTAAGCTAATATTAGCCAAGGGATAGGAGAGCTGTGATTCGAGACCTGTAAGGATCACCTTCTCCCCAGTGAAAGCCTGTTTGATGTTAGGGATGACATCTTCCCTTAAGATGGATTGGGCAGCACCTGTATCACGCAGAACCTTGATATTTATTGCCTTGTCTTTACCATCAGTCAGGGACACTTTACCTTGATACATGTACGAGTCATAAAGTTCTAGAGGAGAGTTGACAGGGTTAGCTAGGGCCACTGGTTTCTTGTTCTCAAATGTGTTAGGTTTAGGGGCCACAAAAGAAAGTTGACGTTGAGAGGCCTTGCAATTTGGGTGTCTACATTTTTGGATCGTGTGTCCTGGTTTCTTACAGTATGTACACCAGGGGGAATTATATGCATTTGGCGAGAATCCGGTCGGCTTACCACCCGCCCCAAAACCTTCCCCAAAGGAGGACCTAACATTAGATAGTGAACCACGACCTCTACTACCCAGGGATCCCATCAACAAAGCAAACGCATCAGCCACTTTAGCGGCAGACATAAGATCACTCTCTCCCGTTCTTCCACATGCCTCAGAATATTAAAGGGTAACTTGTTCTTCCATTCTTCCAGGACCATTAGATTGAGCAACTCCGAAAAGGTGGTAATGTTAAGGGCGGCTAACCATTTCTTAAATTGTCTTAGTTTCTCACTAGCAAATTCAACATAGGTGTGAGACTCTGGTTTCACATACTTTCGAACTGTTGTCTGTATCCATCAGAAGTGATAGAGTAAGCGTCTAGAATGTTACCTTTGATCTCTTCATATTCTACCTCATCACTAAGGCCGTTGTATACCCTATAAGCTTTTCCTACTAGCTTAGGGACAAGGAGAGACACCCACTGATCCTTGGGCCATTTATTCCTATTAGCAATGCTCTCAAAAGCGCGAAATGACCCGTCAACATCAGATTCATCAAAAGGGGGAACTAGCGGAGCAGCTGTAGCAGGATTAAAGCTTGCTAACTTTTTCTTTATATCTATTTCTTCCCTCTAAACTTAGCGTCATTTCGTAGGGCTAACTCCTGAATTTCTAACTCTTTCTTCTGCCTTTTAAGTTGTAACTGAAATTCTCTCTTTATCTTCTTTTCTGCCTGTAGTTGCATTTCTCTCACTTCTTTTTCTGCCTGTAGTTGCATTTGTTTTCATGCATCCGGTATTCTAGTTTAAGCTTCTCAATTTCCCACTGACTTATCCTACTCTTATCCTGTTCTTCCTGGGGACTGTGTATTATAGTCCTCGTAGAGGCTGACATGGGAGTTAACTCTTCTATGGCATTTCCTAGCAACTGACCTTCTTGCACTAGATGTTCAACAACTACATTCTTAATGACCTCTTTAGTCATCTGAGACGTGATGGGAACATCAAAATGTTTAGCGATGGTCTTCCATTGGTCCTTCTTGATATTAGCACCTTTAAGTTGTTCCAGAGAAGGGTCAGCACAAAAATCTTCAACGTTAAACTGAGCGGAAGCCATATTAAATAGATGTTAAACAAACAACAAAATAGATGTTAAACCACAAAAAAAAAAAAAAAATGATAAGCGAATTACTTAAGTGAGGAACTTGGCAGAGTGATAATAAAGGCAACCTTGGAAATTACCTAGATTATACTTAAGTAAACACTTATGAGTACAATCACTAATGAGGGGTAAACTAGAGAGTTACGGCATTAAGAGGGATCCGGATTACTCTAGTTACGAGACTTGAGAGTGAGGAGCGAATTGTACTGAGACTTGTTATTGATAAGGAGGCGGATTAGTCTGAGAGACTAGTTAAAATGGCCGATTCTAACTAGCGAGAAAAATGATCCGCGAAGTGAGGGGATTGAGGGTTCGCATGAACATATGATGATCCCAACACTTGGATAACACTTATTACACACCTGCCTATGTGCAAAAATAGAGATAAGTGCTATCGGTGAACACGCCTTTCTACCTGGTTTCCTGCTCTACCACTGCTATGCGATACCAATGAAAGTCACGAAGCACGTTTAACCCAAAAGGAGCTACTTGATCGCACAAAGGTAAATTTAAACCACACGCAGAGTAAGTCACAGAAAAAACACATCAAAGTCACAACACCACAGAAACACAAGCAATCACAGAAAAAAGTCACTGGAAAAATGGAACACTGAACATGGGTTATAATGGTCCTGTCACGGTCGCCAATTGTTACGTTCACCGGTTAAACTGGTAAGATTGGCATCGGGAGCCGGTGAACAATAACAATAAAAAAAAACACTGCAGGTTCAACTGGTGAGGAAATGCAAAGGGGGCACTTTAAAAAGCTATTTTAATAACCCATAATGATATTGACACACAGATATAACATGAAACATGAAACACAGATATATAACATGAAACACAGGAAAATGACATACACATATACATATAACACAGTAATAAATACAACAATAAAGAACCCAACTTAATACCTAACAATAATCCTAATCCTATATAGAGGCAATGTGGAAAACACGGACGAGGGTAAGTGATACTTATGACGTGTCGCAGTGGTGAAGTGCTGGGTGATGGTTGATCCCACGGTAGACCCAAGAGGCGTTGTGTTCACTGGTTGAGGCCTGGACCTCAACTTCCTTTTCAGAAAGCCAAGATCTGGCTTAACACTTCTGGTTTAGTGGAATGGGGCTGCGTGAATCCAACTTCGGGACAGTAGCAGGGCTTCATGAAACGGTGACGTGGAGGGTTCATGAGACGGTGGCGTGGAAGGTTCACGAGACGGTGACGTGGAAGGGGAGGCGGAGAAGTGGTGAACGAGGTAACAAGCGGTGGAGGTGATGATAGTGGAGTATGTTACGGGCGAGCCGTAACAGTACTAATTGTTTACCATTCCTTCTCATATACTGCCAATGAAAATGCCAGCCTTTTGGATTTCTTAGCCGACTTTTGTTCTGGGAAAGAAATTGTTGTAATGGGTAACTTTAATCTCCCTTGAATTCAGTGCATGGGCTACCGACACCCCTTTCATCCACTGAATTCCAATTCTACCACTGTTTTTTGGCTCTGGGATTAACTCAGTGGGTGAAAGAGTCTACATTTGTTCCTTCTGGAAACATGCTTGATTTAGTCTTGACATCTGAGGAAGACAGGGTTGGTGAAGTCTGTGTGTTGCCCCGGCCCTTTTCCTAGCTGTGGTCACAACCCTGCATCATTTAGTTACTTTTTTCAACGAGATCTGGGGACTTGCAATAATCTTTCTTTCCGACTTTGGCACAGAGGAAATTATACAATAAGTGATCATTTGTCAGTTATTGATTGGGACTTCGAGTTTACTCATCTTAATGTTAATGACATGTTTTGCCAATTTTTACAGATTCTAACTCCTTTAATTAAAGCTTACGTCCCTCTGAAAACATTAGACAGGACTGCTTCTGCACCCTGGCCTGTTAAGCCTACCCGAAAATTGAAACAACAGAGAAGTTACCTTTGGATGCAAAATGTCACAATGTACCACTCAAGGCAGGAACTCAGCTCTGGCATTCAATGCACTAAATAATTTGCTAAATTGTAATTACCAATTCAGACGTTTTGCACTGAAAAGTCAGTCAGATTATAAGTTTCTTCTAAAGGATTCTTTGCTCAACAACCCAAAGTCTTTTATTCTTATATAAGGTGGAAAAAGGTGGGCACATTTAGTGTTGGTCCTCTCAGGGATGTAAATGTTGATGCAAAAGCAATGGCTAACACATTTATTGACTATTTTGCTTCTGTGTTTACATTGTCTGTCCCACTGACCCCTGTTCCTCACCAAGTTTTTGATGGATATGGATGACATAATTTTTCCTCTGGATCACATTCATGATGCCATTTCATAACTTGACCCCTCCTCTGCAATAGGTCCAGATGCAATTCATCCCCATCTTTTGAAAGCTTGTGTATTTGGAAACATCTCTAGCCACACATTTGGGTGACACTCTTTTCCAATACTGTTAATTGTTGAGTCTGTACCTAATCCATCTCATTCAACTCTTTTCTCCCTTGTTTGTGTTCATATTTCCTGTTGCATATGTTGCACTTTCCAACCCAGAATTATAGTATTGTCTTTGTGGCTCCCATGCCTGATAAGAGGACAATGACGATGACAATCAAACCCTCAACTGTCCTCCGCGAGTCGCTGAACATCTGAAGGAGACTAAAGGGGTCTTGGATGCTGGGCCATTTGCCTAGCATAGCAAGAACACGGGCAGCTCGTGTGTGATAATGTTCCTGGTTTTGCACCAAGAACCATGTCCTGTGTTCCGCGTATCATATGCTAGTGTGATAGCTCCTTAAGGCACGAAAACAAGTCTGGATTCTTCGAGGAGGGAACCCTCTGCTGAAACTACTACCATGACACAGAGACCTTCGTCAGGATGATCACAGGGTACTCTGACCACGGTCTAGATATACAAGGTCTTCCATCCAGTTGGCTTATTTTGGTCTCGGCTGCACATATATGTCACATGAGCCCCAGTCAACGTTTACCTGTGGCTCGTGTACTTGAATTTGAATTTTCTTTCACCCCCCCTTGACAGCCCCTTTTTGTAGATGCGTGAGCTTACCATTCTGCCCTGTTATGAGACCTAGAAAACTAATTAGTAAGGCCCAAATCTCAGTTATTTGTGCTTTTGTGAGGGAGAATAAGTAAAATCTAGAAATTGCCTCAGACCCTGTAGTAACCGCTGCGATCCACGCTACACAACACACACCCAGATTCTTTGATGGTGTGGGAATGTTTTTCTTACTATGGTATTGGAAAATTAGTGTTTTTGTCTAAGAATGTTTGTATGAACCAAAATAATACTTTGTGATAATTCTGGATGAGTTAGATGAGTGTATGGAGAAATGCAATGTGGATATTGTTATGTCTTTCTTTTTGTATTATGGCAGCAACACACAGCACAACTATTGGGCATTATAAAGAGAAAATAAAAATTGGTATTAAGATGACGAGGTCAGATTATGGTTTGGTGCACAGATGCTTGGGAGCATGTGACATTGGCAGAGGTCAGGGTCTGACTGGCTAGCTGGGCCCCTGCATCACACTGACTCGGGGCCCACATGAGTCATATAGACATGTGACTGTGGATGCGTGGATGGAAGACCTTGTATATCTAGACCGTGACTCTGACGAAGTGAAGAGCTACAAGTACCCAAAAAGAAGAAAAAAAGGGATCAGTGCAGTGTAGTGCAGTGCAAAGTGAAGTTAAGTGACACTTTGTGGACTAACACATAGTTGGGTGATTGCCTGTCCACAGCGGATGATTCACCATGGAGCGAGCTTAGAGCTCATAGACTGATCTTTGGGTAGGACTGAGACCACAACACACACTCCACACACCAGGAAAATGAGGCCACAACCCCTCAAGTTACATCCCATACCTATTTACTGTTAGGTGAATAGGGGCCACACATTAAGAGGCTTGCCCATTTGCCTCGACGCTTCCCAGAACTCGAACCTGGGCCCTCTCGATTGTGAGTCAAGCGTGCTAACCACTACACTACGTAGTGTGTAGTTTATTTCATGTCATTATTTATTTTTTCCACATTTATTTTTGCATGTGATTTATTTATGCATTTATGTTTCAAATTATCTTTGCCAATATAATTATTTGTATGTATTTTTCTTTCATTTCTTGTTTTTAAACAAGACATTAAAATCACAGCAGCAGGCTGGACCATCTAGCTACTTTTAACTTTTTCTGTATTTCATTTTATTGTAACTTATACTGTCCCACCCCCTTATTCTGTACTTCCCTCTTTCTTTATAAACTTATGAAACTTAAAACTTGTCGCAAATTGAAAATTTTCAAGTTAAGACTTTTTTCAACTGCCTACAACTTATGCCCATTGACTGATGGTATAAAAGGCTATGCCCTTTCTGTTGCAATTTAATATTTTCAAGTTATGACTTCTCAACTACCTAGAACTTGATTTTCCATTCATTCCTTTTCTCCATTCCATTCCGGTTTTCACTATTCTATAGAGGGTAAATACAGGTTTATATTTTGTTGTAGTACTTTACGGTAGAGTATGCAGCTCTTATTTGATGTACTACTTTAGTGCATTCAAAAGCATGAGACATCAATCATGATTCACGAAAATATCAGCTTTGATTATGTTTTTATGGAATTTTCTCCCTGATGTTAACACATATGTCTAAGGAAAATTCCATAAATCGTACCATTTTTTGGAGACTACCTGTCTCCATGGCAGTACACCTGAGTTGATTCACGCTTGATTCGTCCATAAACCATTATTTTGCTTTACTTTTTGGGGGAGAGCCATTATTTTGCTTTAATTTCTTTGGGAGAGCCATTATTTTGCTTTATTTTTTGGGGGGGAGAGCCATTATTTGGTTTAATTTTTTGGGAGGAGAGTCATCATTTTGCTCTATTTTTTAGGGAGGAACCATTGTTTTAATTTCTTTTAACGTGGCCATTGTTGTCCTCCATTTGTTTTTATTAATGTCAACTTGGTGATCTATCTTTTTTAAGGGCTGTTTGCTTTATTTAATTTTGTATATTGCAAAATAAAAATAATGTATACTGTTTGTTTTCTATTACTTTTCCTTCAAATCAACAACTCCTAGAGTAGCTACTCATTAATAAAAAAAGTGTCTTGTCAAAATAGATGGAATGCTGGCAAACCAAGTGAAAGCATTTTGGCAGAACTCTCAAAGTAATCTCTTCTCCCCCACTCTCTTTCTCTGTCTGTCTGTCCCTCTCTCTGGGTGGCTCGTGTTTGGGCCTCTGCTCTAGGCAGCCCGAGTTTAAATCCTTGCCAAACCTAGTTGCCCGATGGGAGATGTAGAGTTCTCCCATTAACCCTAGCAATACCACATGACCTAAGCTGTTGCAGCGCCTAAAGGAATAATTTCCATTTTTAAACCAAACTCCAGTCTGGTCATGCACTCATCAAAGCAAACAGCTACACACTTTTGATGTAATCATAAACATAACTTTATTAGATGAATTCAATCCATTAAAAAAAAAAAAAATAAATAAAAACAAAATCAATCAATCAATAAACAAATAAAATAAAATAAAATAAAATAAATAAATATATTAATAAATAAATAAATAAATCTCAAATCCCACTTGGCTAAAATGTGTCCAGATCCATAAGTTCTCTATTTACATGTAACATGTCATAGAGTTTGCTGGGTCTGGTTCATATTGCTTACTACAAATTGGTAGCAGACTGTGACCAAGCTATTCCTCTCATCATCATAGGAAGGCTAACAGGAAATCACTATAAAGATTTTTCTTGTGTAATTTAGGACATACAGCCATAAATGTGTGCTGAAATAACCTAATACATTTATAAGACAGTGCTGACAATCATGAGTTAAATGACAAAATCAATCAGACCATAAGTGATTTTCACTGAATTTCACTGTCCTGCCACTGCACATTTTTATCATAACTTGTGTAATAACTTATCTGTCCATTTCTCTATAATCTTTATATGCCGAACAGCTTCTTGTCCACTTTTGATTTAAATGGGAGCATTCTACTGTGATGGGTTGAATCCCTAATTATGCACTTGTCCCTGTCTAATAAAAACCCAGGCAGGAAACACAAGTGCAGTTTAGTCCATCCTCAGCATGACTTCAAGAGAGCAAGTGACTGTCGGAACAAGTCACGATCAAGGAGTGGACTTTCCCCGACGAGATCTTGTCGAGGAAGGTTGCACAGCTGACGCCTGGAATCACATGAGCAGATGGTGATAGAATGGGCACAGTTGGCTAAAGGATTGATGTCACATGCCACAAAATATCAAGGAATCAATAACAAAATTCACTCACCTCAACTCAATATCCTGGCGAGCACAGAGAGCTTTCCTGTTGGGGCCAATGCCATCAAGGATCCTCTGGCGCTCCTGACTCCTAGCCTTCAATAACCGTGCTACACCACTGCACTCTATGACAGCAGAGACCTCAACTTTCTCTGTCTCTGTGGATGTGCAGAGGAATCTCTTATTTAGCCTTGGCAGAGAATGAAGAATGATTGGAAAAAAATTTTGGTTCTCACCAACTAATATCTCATAAAGTAGTGATGTGATATTTAAAAGTAAGGATTCCTTGTCAACTACAGAAGCAGGCAGGCTGATGAAATGCCTCAGTGATGGGAATGTAACACTTGCCTGAGTCACTCTGGGCAGTACAGGTTTCTTTAATATTCTGGATCACCTCAGGCCTGGCAAACCTGGTGGATACTCCCAGGCGAGCCAGCAGGTGGGGTGCCTTGAAGCGCTTGAGAGCTGTGCCAGCAGCCACCTCATTAGTTGACGGCTTGTTGGTGTCCCTCACCAACACTGCCCAGTTGATGTCCAGGGCACCGGCAACATCTGAGAAAACCACGAGTTAGAATAAATAGATAGACAGATATTTTTAATGACCACAAAAGTGCTGGGTACTGCATCACCATCACAAGGAATTAGTGCTAGAAGGTTACCATTTTTTTCTTTATGTAATACAAGTGCTGGCAATTCTTGTAGTTATAAAAAGAAAAATTCTGAGGTTATATAAGCAAGCTATCACAGTTTTGATGTTCAGTTAACTTAGGAGTGACATGTTTGTGTGTGACAAGGCATAACATAGGTCTTGCTTGCTGGTTATTTGTGTCCATGAGACCTTTAGAACCAGCAAGAGAGAAACAACAACACTTGACTACAGGATCCAAGCACATCACTTACTGAATTTGGCTTGGCGATCTTCCTCCAGTTCATCATCACTGATCTCCTCTAGGTGGGTCTCCTCATCTTCCTCCACAAGCTCTGCAACACCAGCAGCAGCATCATCAGTGAGAAGATTTTAATGACAATGATGGTGAAAAACTTTAAGGTTCTCACTAAGACATCATCATCATAATTCTCCAGACCACATCTCTCAAATAGAAAGAAAACACTACAATTGTTAAACAATATCATCACTGTGGTGGCAGAAATAGAGGATAGGGGCAGAACTTAACATATGACTGACACTTGTTAATTAAGATGGAATTGTTAGGTAACAAAGGCTGTGATATGAATGGACTATCCTTGCATTTCATCTTGTCCACCAATCAAATCCCAGATCTTTCAGATTTGAGATTAGGGAGGCGGTGGATAAGGTGGTGAGTGTGGGATTGGGCAGACGTCCACGCATAGGTTTGAATCCCACCAGGTACAGCCTTAAAACACTTTGCCATTTGTCAAGTGGTTTAAAGTTACCTACATATCACCATGATACCCAGGTTCTAGGTGGTTACACCCAAGATGAGCTTGGGTGGTGATATGGGCCCTAATATGGGGTACCACTATAAATAAAATTGCCTGAGCTACTAATAAGCGGAAGCTGAACATGTGCTTTACTTACCCAGTCCTCTTCTTTATCATTATACTACATGCATACAAACACATAGTACAAACTAACCTTCATAAGATGGGGCATTTTCACGGCTAAGGTTCCTTGATTCCTGCAGAGTATTAATGATGATAAATTGATCTGCACACCT
Organism: Portunus trituberculatus; assembly: GCF_017591435.1. Taxonomy (NCBI): domain Eukaryota; kingdom Metazoa; phylum Arthropoda; class Malacostraca; order Decapoda; family Portunidae; genus Portunus; species Portunus trituberculatus. The sequence goes on along the minus strand of NC_059292.1, from coordinate 21,516,114 downwards.
CAATAGCAAGTCTCATAATCCTCACATGCATGACTTTAAATCACAATATAAATCAAATGTAGGAAGATGGTACATCTCTCTCAAGAATTTAATATGCTCAAAATTATAATTTTCTTCATCAATTTAACAATCCTTATTACTATCATGATCATTATCTTGAAAGGTCCTATACATGATTGTTGTCTAAAGTGAGTTGTGTACCTCAATGTGTGAGGTGCTGATGTTCCGGCTGTCATCCTCATTAAACCCAACAACCTGCCAGGAGAGAACAAATTAAAATTTCCACACAGACACTCTAGTTTTCACTGTGTCCCACACATGCAGATATTTCTCTCAAGGGAGGTCCAAGGAACAGATGTCAGAGGTTTAGTAGTTTTGTCACTCTTTCAGTCTTAACATGAATATGGAATAATGTATAATATCTTACTAGAGATGCATGAAGATAGAACATCTTGTGCTTTCTGAGGTGGTAGGAGGGAGAAAGTACAGTAATACTCCGCTTAACGAACAGGATAGGGGGGTGTCAAAGCTGTTCGTAGAGCAAAAATACGTTAAGCGGACGTAATTTTCCCATAGAAAATAATGGAAATAGGGGGGGATGTGTTCTGGGCTGGTCCCCAATATACCACATGGAAAAAAAAAAAAAAAAATATATATATATATATATATATATATATATATATATATATTTTTTTTTACTCATGTGGTATGTTGGGGACCAGCCCAGAACACATTCCCCCCTATTTCCATTATTTCCTATGGGAAAATTACGCCTGCTTTAATTTTTGCTCTACAAACAGCTTTGACACCCCTATCCTGTTCGTTAAGCGGAGTATTACTGTACTTTCTCCCTCCTACCACCTCAGAAAGCACAAGATGTCCTATCTTCATGAATCTCTAGTAAGATATATATATATATATATATATATATATATATATATATATATATATATATATATATATATATATATATATATATATATATATATATATATATATATATATATATATATATATATATATATATATATATATATATATATATATATATATATTTTTTTTATTACTAATGAAATACTGCGGTATTTCATTAGTAATTCACCATCACTCAGTGCCACAGAGTCAAGGTTATCCTAATGGCATGAGCGTATATGAATACTAAGATATGATATCCACTATAGCAAGCAAAAGGGTCACAAGAAAAAGAAGCGGCTGAGTGGCAGCGAGTCTCCCGCTTCGTCTGTGGCCGATCTCATCTCTGCTTTATTTTTTGGTACTCCATGTAAGATTTTACTTTATGCATTACAAAACAATCCTTTCTTGGGGGCAAGGTTTGTAAAAAGCTAATAGAAGTGTTGTTTTGTGAACATGAATGCATATATAAGACAGTAACACCACCTTGAGAGGTGGTGTTCCTAGCAACCTCAGAGCAACCTGATAGCAACCTTGTCACTGTCCCTCCAAGCGTTCATGGATGCCATTTCGCTGCAGGAGGTTGCTCTGACGTTGTTAAAGAATCTTGGATCCAGCTCCTGGAGTGCTAGAGACAGAGGCGGGGAGCAAACCAATCACAGCAAAGCTACCGCATTCGGTCCCTCACCCAGCAAATTCAAACCCAGAAAATACGCTAAAACGGATGTGGTTGTACGTTATGCGGACTATTTAGTCTAACTTTATATAGTACGTTATACCGGAAATTCGTTAGACGAACGTTCGTTAAGCGGAGTATTACTGTACTACATTTGTCCCAGGCACTCACCTCCTGGTTGAGGATGTCATCTACATCATCACTGATGTCACTGAATGTATCTTTTTCCTCCAGCACCGGGACTGTTGGTGTTGCTGGTGTTTGTGCTAGTGCTGGTCCTGGTGGTGGTGCTTGTGCTGCTTCTGTTGTTGTTACTACTGCCCCTGCCTTTGCCACCTCCTCCTTGAGTGGCTGTGACAGTGCTGGTGAGGGAGATTCAGTGCACTGCCTCTTGGTCTCTGGCTCCTCACTGGTTCTCTCCTCCTCAGCAACACCTGAATGCTTCCTGTCCTCCAAGGGACCTGCCCGTTTCCTGTCCTCTGAAGGCCCACGCTTCCTGTCCTCAGAAGGCCCTCTCTTCCTGTCCTCCGAGAGGCCACGCTTCCTATCTTCCACTACACCCTCTGCAGGAACATATACATGAATAAGCAAGCAGATTTATTAAACGGCATTATTTGCCTGTCTCTCTTTCTTCACTAAAGTGTGTGTCCAGATTCATGGAGGATAGATATAAACAAAGAACATGGAGCATCTGGATTTTGCCTGATGTGACTAGGTTCACTGAGCCTTATAATATCATTCCTTTGAAACATTGGAGAAACTGAGAAACTGATCTAAAAACTTAATAAATTGCCAATAAAAGGTTGCAACATTGGTTAAAACTTGTGAAACAAAGAAGAAATGAGGAACAACATGGATAGAATTCACAGGACACAAAACACAGGATAGAACTGGTGGGGATGACAAGGATAAAATTAGAGGGAAAGACAACACAAAATAGAATTGAAGTGAGAAAGGTAAAATGTGGCAGAACTGATGGAAAAGAAAGCATTGATAAAATTACTGGGAGAGACAGAAGAGGATAGAACTAGTGGCACAGATGATCAGAGATAGGGAGAGACACCAAATACTACTTCCCTCACCTTCTGGCACAATATCAGCAGTAGACTTGTCCTTCTTCAGCAGCAAGTCTCGTTCAGAAGCCATGCTGGGGGCGGCATCGGCAGCACGGCGCACCCATGAGCCTTTGGCTGGGTCATACTCCCACAGTTCACCTGAAAATATGGGTGACTTCACACACACAGGAGTATGACATAGCTATACTCAGAAAGGCATTGAGTTTGAGATAAGATGAGAAAAGACCTGGAGATGGTGTGTGGAGGAAGACAAAGAGAAGAATGATTTGAAGGGCTGAATATCAAACTTGCTTTCCATCCAGTAATACTCAGATAAGCATTGGGTTGGAGGTACTATTTTGAAAGAAACCAGTGAGTGAAGACTGACATTAATGTGGTGATAGTGTTAGAAGACGACAAAAAGAAGGATAATTTAAAAGATTGGGTATCAAACCTGTTTTTTATCCAGGAATACCCATATAAACATTGAGTTGGAGGTACTAGTTTGAAAAAGACCAGTGAGTAAAAACTGAAAACAATCTGGTGATGATATCAGATGAAAACAAAAGAAGGATAAATTAAAAGATTGGATATCAAACTTGCATTTAGAGAGAGAGAGAGAGAGAGAGAGAGAGAGAGAGAGAGAGAGAGAGAGAGAGAGAGAGAGAGAGAGAGAGAGAGAGAGAGAGAGAGAGAGAGAGAGAGAGAGAGAGAGAGAGAGAGAGAGAGAGAGAGAGAGAGAGAGAGAGAGAGAGAGAGAGAGAGAGAGAGAGAGAGAGAGAGAGAGAGAGAGAGAGAGAGAGAGAGAGAGAGAGAGAGAGAGAGAGAGAGAGAGAGAGAGAGAGAGAGAGAGAGAGAGAGAGAGTTTACTTGGTATTCATATACGAACTTAATGAGGAAAATTTCATAAGTAAAAGCCAGATTAGTTACCATCATTGCCTGACATGTGTGTCTGATCTTGGTCTGAGGGTGGTGGGCTGGTCATGTCCCCTCCTCGGGTGTGCAGCAGACTGGCCTCCATCGGTTCCTCATCACTGGCAGCAACAAGAAAGAAAATTGGTCTTATTTGGAGGCTTGTGAAAATAAGGTGTAAAAACTGGATGTTACTTCTAAACACATTCCTTTCTTTGATCATAATCCATGGAAAAAACATACATCTGGCTTTTAAATCTTTCACTATTTAAATTGGCAAATGTATCCCTTAAGTCAATGGAGGCAGTGAATAACATGCACAGCTCTGTAAACCTGAGCTAGGAAAAATAAACAAATAAGAATAAATAAATAATATTGAATGGAAAAATTAGTTAAAAAATAAGGAAAAACAAAAACCAGAATAAAATAACAAAATAAAATAAAATAAAGTAAGCATTACGAACAATTTACATGAAATCTTATACTATGAACACAGATAGTCAGGAGCTACCTTGTGCATGTCTGCTAGCATTTTTGCAGTGACGTGTCACAACTGGTGGCTATGTGCTGAGAAAGCCCAAAGACACACACACATATGCACACTTACATGTGACGGTGTCCTGGAGGCTCAAGGCTCTGCTCCACAGCCTCTCGGCGTGAGCGGCGTCCCACTGGAGGCTGCTGGCTGCGCTCCCGGCTGAGAGACAAACTCTGGGAGGCTGAGGGCAGGAGCTCCCGACTGCTGGGGTAAGGCGGTGGTCCATGATCCACCCAATCAGCCTCACGGGCAGCCCACTCATCCCTGTAACTGCGCCTGTTGGTTAAAAATAAACTGAGTAAGTGCACTAAATTTTTAAAGACATGTAGTTCTGTCATACTTTGCATCTTCATCTCATCAATGATGGTTAATTGAGATGGGTGTATATAAATTTCCTATACTCCAATAAGATGAAGAGGTTCATCCCCATTCAGATATTATGGAAAGAAAGAGGCCTACCGGGAGTGCTGGCTCCACTGGTCTTGATGGAGGGAGGATGACACTACACGGTCATCCACCCAGTCATGGGGCTCTTCCCCCCACTCAGCAGCTCGGCTGCTGCTGCCAGTGGCGCCACGCCCATACTCGTCTGGCCACTCGTCATGCCTGGGGATGAGGATGATGCTGCTGTGAAGGATCTGATGCATCACACCTTTGTACCAAAACTCAGTTTAATGATTCCTCATCCGCTGTTTAGTTTCTCTCCGACATCGGGAGGGGTGTGAATGAATGTTAAGGGGACCCTCTAGTGGCCATGGTATTGAAAAATCTGAAAAAAAAAAATTGAAAATCCCCAAAACACCACCAAAGCATCCCCAAACATATGGCAACATAGTGATGGAGTATTTTGGGGAAATACGCTAAAATATGTGGGGTATTTAAACTTTAAAGGGCCCCTGCCAGGCCGACCGCAGCACGGGGCTTCCCCCCTCCCCACTCTCTGTACCATAAATGATGATAATAAGCATGGAAAAAGCCATGGAAAGTGCTTTCTTTGGTAAGGATAGGTGGGCGCTGGCAACTTAGTACTATGGCGTACACAGGAACACACCCTCTCCCCTTCCATTTTAGTCTCCATGTGACTGTGATGGGAGGAGGATCTATTAAGTATCTAGCCCGTTATTTCACATCTTGCAAGCCACAATCCAGCCTATTTTACCTGCCTTTTTTGCCTTATAATATTTAAACAAATGGTGCAAGTGGAAATTACAAGTTGTACCGACCATGCATGGATGGGAGACACCCTCGCCTTTGAGCGACTAATAACTACAATCATTGTAGGGGCAGCCAGGTGCCATATGTGTTGTACAGAATATTCTAAACATGCCTAAAAAGGATATATGATGCACATGGTGGTGTATGAGCACCAAATATCCAACCCAAATAAATGTACAGGGTCATAGAGGACCAAAATGACATCTCTGGGTTTTTTTGCCTTTTTCTCTGTTTCCACTTTTTATCATTCAAATCGTATCTTCTCCCACATTTCTCAACGGATTTTCAATTTTGAGGTATTATTTTGAAGCTCAATGAAGCTGCTACATTTCCACCTCATAGAATTTGGAATTTTTCTTTTAAATGCCGCAATATAATTTTATATATATATATATATATATATATATATATATATATATATATATATATATATATATATATACATAAAAAAAAAAAAAATCGAAAAAAAAAAAAATTCATAATGGCCATCAAAATAAAAAAAATCAAAATCCTATGAGTTGAAAAGTTTTGGTATACGACATACTTCATATCCACACTGGCAAAATTGAAATATGTCCTCTAGTGACAAAGCTTATAGGAAAATTATATATTTTAAAAAAATAATTTTATATTTTTCATGCAGTTATTTATGGGTTAATTCCCTTGTAACTACTAAACTAACACGTACCTCTTTATTTTCGATTTTTCAAAAACCTCACCAGACGGTCCCCTTAATATGAAAGCTGGTACCTTTGAGGAGATAGCCTTGGTATATGTGTATGCATATGTTTTGTGTATGGTTGTGCTTTGGCAAGTTTATGTGATGAGTGTATGCCAGAGGTGCTAGGTTATCCTAATGGTTTGTCTGGGGCTTTACTCTTATTCTCTGATAGTTTCTCACCATCTCTGGCTGCCTCACCTGGAGTGTTTGTGTCTGTCCCAGGAGGTAGCAGTGCGGCTAGAGGGCCACTCGGGCTGATGTCGGTGCCGCAGGGGAGCCACGTGGGGAGCATAGTGGTCTGAGCGCTCCAGTCGTTCCAGTTCCCTCTGTTCTTCCATCCAGGCGTCATGCACGCGTGGGTCCAGGCTGCTGGCACTCCTAGGATGGTGGGGCATAGGTCAGACATAGGCAGTGTGTGTGTGTGTATTTACCTATTTGTATTTACCTATTTGTGTATTACAGGGCCCGAGCTAAGCTCTCTGTGTCCTGTCTCCTTGTCCACTCCTGTCATATCTCTCTTTCATCTGATTGACACACACCACGTCAACGACATCACTACTCAGTTTATTCCACTTATCAATACTATGATGCGGGAAACTACTTTTTTCTCACGTCATTTAGACAGATGTCTTTTATTAGTTTTTTTTCCATGTCCTCAGAGATGATTACTTGTGGTCACCTTTATCAATTCTGTCCAATATGTCAATCTTGTTCACCAATTTATACATAGTTATCATGTCTCCCCTTGTTCTTCTCTCTTCTAATGTGGTCAGCCCCAGTTCCCTCAGTCTTTCCTCATAGTCTAACTCTTTGAATCCTGGTACCATCCTTGTTGCCAGCCTCTGTACCCTTTCCACCTTCTTCACATTTTTCTTCATGTGCGGTGACCAGACGCAAGCTGCATCTTCTAACTGGGATCTTATTAAAGTGCATAGTATCTTCTTCATCATTCCTTCATCTAGGTAGTGGAATGCAAGACCAATATTTTGAAGCATACACTTAACCCTCGGTTATCGCGCCCAATTGGGGCCGAAATAGCATCGCTATAGCCGAAAACGTGATAGCCGAATTGATATTGGCGGGAAGGCGGTTTTGGCCAATGAGCGCTCAGATATCCCATGACGTCATGGCTGGGCGTGCGATAGCAGGCATCTGAGGTCGCGATAATGAAATTTTAGCAGCTTTTCATGGGTGCATGATAGCAATAAAACGCGATAGCGGAAGTCGCGATAGCCGAGGGTCGACTGTATTATATGTTTTCCCAAATATCTTGTTTATGTGTTTCTCCGGTGACAAAGTGTTTTGCATGGTTACTCCTAAGTCTTTCTCCTCATTGGTCTCTTCAATTTTCTCATCACCCAGCCTGTAATCCCTGTTTGGTCTGTATCTACTTCTTCCCATTTTCATAACATGGCTCTTGTTTATATCAAATTCCATCTGCCACTCTTTATTCCACTCATATATTTTATCAAGATCTTCCTGTAACTTGTTACAATCTTCCACATTCTTTACTCTCCTCATAATTTTAGTATCGTCCATGTGTGTGTGTGTGTGTGTGTGTGTGTGTGTGTGTGTGTGTGTGTGTGTGTGTGTGTGTGTGTGTGTGTGTGTGTATTTACCTAGTTGTAGTTTTACAGGGCCTGGGCTTTATGCTCGTGTGGCCCCGTCTCCATATCTACACTTATCCAATCTTACTTTAAAAGTGTGCACACTCGTTGCAGACACTACTTCTTCATCTAAACTGTGTGTGTGTGTGTGTCTTCATCTAAACTGTGTGTGTGTGTGTGTGTGTGTGTGTGTGTGTGTGTGTGTGTGTGTGTGTGTGTGTGTGTGTGTGTGTGTGTGTGTGTGTGTGTGTGTGTGTGTGTGTGTGTGTGTCAACCACTCAACCACAGCCTTTCACAGGGATATTGATAGACAGAGAGATAGTAAGGTGATTAAACAGTACATGATTTTATCAGTGTTACTGTGCACCAGTCATATGCCAAATGCATTAATCTAACTAACTTGCTCCTGTACAGGCACAGTGCTGCTTTCCTCAGCTGATGCATCACAACTCTGTACCAATGGTTATTTTAATGATTTCTGGTCTGCCTGAATTTTCAGCCTGTATCACAATATTGACTTTTGAAACAGACAAACTCCAATGGGGGCAAGAGAGGAGCGTCTCACCGCCTGCGTTCATCAGAGAAGCGAGCATCTATAGGAGGGGCGCGGCGGTCAGTACAGCGGTCATCTAAGGGGGGGAGGGCTCGGCGGTCATGTAAGGCAAGTTCCTCATAGCGGCTACGACCTGATTCGTAGCGAGCCCTGTCCCTCTCACCTGAAAAAACACATGAGTAGTAATCAAACTCTGTGAATGATAAATAAATAAATAAATAATAAAAATAAAATAAAATCTGATAAATAAATTAACTATTTAAATGAATGAATAATAGATAAAGAAAACAAACTAACCACTTAAATCAATCAAAAAGTAAATAAAATGCCTTTACAGAGAGACTAACTAACTTTTTTTTTTACGTTAAGGCCTATAGCACCTGTAGGCACACTTGAAGAGTGTATGGGAAGCGCTGTTCAGCTTCTGCCTATAAACGGCACAGGCAATTTTATTTATAGTGGTACCCATATTTGGGCCCATATCACCAGCCAAGCTCATCTTGAGTGTAACCACCTAGAACCTGGGTATCATGGTGACATGTAGGTAACTTTCAACCACTCGACAAATAGCACAGACACCACAAACCATTTCCCATCCATCCAGAAGCTACAATTAATTACTGTAATAACCTGATGACTTGAGATTATATCTGATTATGAGCTAATTAATTCCCTCTCTTTACATATTTTGTTCAGCTGAGGTGGAAAGGTAAAAACTGAAAACTGTAATCCCATGAAGAATAACAAAGATGAGCAGAATGCACACAAGTAAGGAGCCTACGGTGTCTGAGGAGCATGGCAAAGTAGTGAGTGGCAAATTAGAAGTCACTTTACCTTTCTGGGACACTTTCATGGTACTGATGATTGGTTAACAAAGATTTTATGCCATGAATGGGGGGGGAGAGAGAGAGAGAGAGAGAGAGAGAGAGAGAGAGAGAGAGAGAGAGAGAGAGAGAGAGAGAGAGAGAGAGAAATCCATGAGAATCCAGCTATTAATTTCTGTGGCATCTGAAAAGTTCCGATGAGAGAGCAGACTATTTAAAAATACAGGCAGATGACTCACTCTGGAAGTGGTCATAAGCAGTTTCCTCATAAGCTCGTCGGTCATCCACAGGCAACACACGGGCATCTAGCTCTGGCCGCACTCTTGATGCGTAGAACTCCCTCTCTTCCTCAAAGTCTCGGTTACTGCTCCTCAACACAACCTCCCGCTCCCTCACAAACTCATGCTCTCGACTATACCGACCTGGCAAAAGTGGGAAGCAGATGTAAGAGAAGTAGTCAAGCAACACATCTGAAAGTTTGAGTCATGGATCTATATTGATAATATAACTTGTATAGTTGTATAGGTAACTAAATACTTGGGTAAAATTTTGAACAATGCAAAAGAACCTCTTAATTTATCCTATATATCTGGCAAATAAAAGGCACCACACACTCATACACATATCATGAACACTCTTGGCCATATATTTCTATCCTTTTAATGATAACTTTGTATTCTTGAGAATTTGTGAAATGTTGTCATTTCATACTGAAAAGAATTTAGTATTTCATGATAAATTTTGTCTATCTATCTGTCTGCTTAACTGTCTGTCTATCTATTTATCCATGTACTTTTCTATCTATCAATTTACTATCAAGTCTGCACTCAAACAAACAATATCTCAATCAACAAGCAATGACAAGAAGACAATACTTACTCCTCCTCTCCTCTACTTCCCTCAGCCTCTCTCTCTCCCTCTCCCTCTCCTGCTCTCGCTCCAGCATCTCTACTCGTTCCCGCTCCCTCTCCTTCATCAGCTCTCGGTCACGAAGCATCTCTCTCTCCCTCAGCTGCTCCCTCTCTCTCAGCTGCTCCCTATCCCTTTCCTCTCGTCTTGCCTCCTCCCTTCTCCGCTCCTCGTAGTGCTCTCGTTCATGTCTGTAAGGGAAGGGAAAGGATGTAGTTAAGATATGAAGATTTCTCCCTCTGTGTGTGTATTTACCTATTTGTGTATTACAGGGCCCGAGCTAAGCTCTCTGTGTCCTGTCTCCTTGTCCATTCCTGTCATATCTCTCTTTCATCTGATTGACACACACCGCGTCAACGACATGACTGCTCAGTTTATTCCACTTATCAATGCTACGATGCGGGAAACTGTATTTTCTCACGTCATTTAGACAGATGTCCTTTATTAGCTTTTTTGCATGTCCTCGGAGATGATTACTTGTGGTCACCTTCATCAACTCTCTATCCAGTATGTCAATCTTGTTCACCAATTTATACATAGTTATCATGTCTCCTCTTGTTCTTCTCTCTTCTAATGTGGTCAGCCCCAGCTTCCTCAGTCTTTCCTCATAGTCTAACTCCCCTGAGTCCTGGTACCATCCTTGTTGCCAGCCTTTGTACACTTTCTACCTTCTTCACATTTTTCTTCATATGCGGTGACCAGACACATGCTGCATATTCTAACTGGGGTCTTATTAAGGTACATAATATCTTCTTCATTATTCTTTCATCTAGGTAGTGGAATGCAAGGCCAATATTTTGAAGCATGTTGTATGTTTTCCCAAAAATCTTGTTAATGTGTTTCTCCGGTGACAAAGTGTTTTGCACGGTTACTCCTAAGTCTTTCTCCTCATTGGTCTCTTTAATTTTCTCATCACCCAGTCTGTAATCCCAGTTTGGTCTGTATCTACTTCTTCCCATTTTCATAACATGGGTCTTGTCTATATTAAATTCCATCTGCCACTCTTTACTCCACTCATATATTTTATCAAGATCTTCCTGTAACTTGTTACAATCTTCCACATTCTTTACTCTCCTCATAATTTTAGTATCGTCCATAAACATGTTCATATAACTGTCAATTCCTACTGGCATATCATTAACATAAATCAAAAACATGATGGGACCCAGCACTGACCCTTGTGGAACTCCACTGGTTACCTTCTTCCACTCGGACTTCCTTCCTCTCACCACTGTTCTCATTTCTCTTCCCATTAAGTAATTTTCCATCCATTTTGCTAGTTTATCATTTACTCCTCCAGTCATCTTTAGTTTCCACATCAGTCTATTGTGTGGTACTTTATCAAAGGCCTTTCTCAAGTCCAGGTAGATAGCATCCACCCATCCCTCTCTATGTTGTAGTATGTCAGTCACTCTTGAATAAAAACATAATAAATTGGATACACACGATCTTCCTTTTCTGAAACCAAACTGCCTTTCACTCAGAATGTTTTCACTTTCTAGATACTCACTCCACTTAGCTTTAATTACTTCTTCACATACCTTGCACAATATACTAGTCAACGATACTGGTCTATAATTTAGCGGTTCCATTCTACTACCATTCTTATATATAGGCACAATGTCAGCTCTTTTCCACTCTTTCGGGACTAATCCTGTTCGTATGGAGGTTTCCACAATATCAAATATGGGGTTCAACAATTGATCCTTACATTCTTTTAGCAACCTCCCAGATATGCCATCAGGCCCCATTGATTTATTAATATCCAGATTGCTTATAATTTTCCTTACATCTTCCTTAGTAACCATGATGTCCTGCATTTGCTTTATTTCCGTAGGCCTTCCTCCCATAAAATGCTCCTCCTTTGTAAACACTTTGCAAAAGTTGTTGTTCAAAATTTCAGCTATCCCTCCAGCATCTTCATATACTTCTTCCCCGGTTTTTACCTTTTCTATTGCCTCCCTTTTATTTAGTTTTCCATTTATGAATTTGTAAAACATTTTTGGGTCACTATCACAGTTTTCCACCATCCTCTGTTCATATTCCTTCTGTGCTGTTCTCCTTACTTCAACATATCTATTCCTTGCTGTTTTGTAGCCTTCCTTGATAATACATCACTGTTTTTCTTAAGTTTCTTCCATGCCTTTTCTTTGTTCTTTTTTGCTTCTTCACAATTTCTATTAAACCACTGTTTATTATTTAAAGTCCCCTTTCTGTAATATGGCACAAACTTTTTCACAGCAGAGTTATACAAATCCATAAATTTATCGTACTTCAATTGCATATCTCTTTCCTGGTATAGCACGGACCAGTCAATTTCATTAAAGAACTCCCTTATATGGTTAGAATTTGCCCTAGTATAATTAAATTTTTCCTCCTTGCGTTCCACAATCTTATTTGTGCTTAATTCTGTATCCAACTCAAAGCTTAGGACATCATGTGTGTGTGTGTGTGTGTGTGTGTGTGTGTGTGTGTGTGTGTGTGTGTGTGTGTGTGTGTGTGTGTGTGTGTGTGAGTGTGTGTGTGTGTGAATGTGTGTGTGTGTGTTTCACTGTTTGATCTGCTGCAATCTCTGACGAGACAATCAGACGTTACCCTACGGAACGAGCTCAGAGCTCATTATTTCCGATCTTCGGATAGGCCTGAGACCAGGCACACAACACACACCGGCACAACAAGGTCACAACTCCTCGATTTACATCCCGTACCTACTCACTGCTAGGTACATGTGAAAGGAGACACACCCAAATATCTCCACCCGGCCGGGGAATCGAACCCCGATCCTCTGGCTTGTGAAGCCAGCGCTCTAACCACTGAGATACCGTGTGTGTGTGTATTCAACTAGTTGTAACATACAGGAAAAGAACTATGCTCATACTGTCCCGTCTCCATATCTATGAAAATCCAACATTTCTTTGAACTAATTGATTGTTCTTGCTTCAATAACTCTCTTATTTAAACCATTCCACACCTCTACACATCTTTGTGGAAAGCTGAACTTCTTGGTATTTCTCCAGCAGTTGTTCTTTCTTAATTTCTTTCCATATCCTCTTGTGTCACTGGTGTCCCAGATTATTGAGTCTTCTCTATCTAATTTTTCCAGTCCATTCATCACTCTGTACACTGCAATTAGATCTCCTCTTTCCCTTCTCTGTTCCAAAGTTGTAAGACCTAGTATTCAGAGCCTTTCTTCATATGACTGTTCATTTAAACTTGGGGGAATCTTTGTTGCTGCCCTCTGTATTCTCTCTCTCTCTCTCACTCTTTTTTTTACAGTAAGACCTATAGCGCCTGTAGGCACACTTGAAGAGCATTTAGGAAGCGCTGCTCAGCTTTCGCGCCCATTAGTGGTGCAGGCAATTTTATTTATAGTGGTATCCATATTAGGGCCCACATCACCAGCCAAGCTCACCTTGAGTGTACCCACCTAGAACCTGGGTATCATGGTGACATGTAGGTAACTTTAAACCACTTGACAAATGGCAAAGTGTTTTAAGGCCTCTTATTTGAACCCACGCTCTCTGCCCGATCCCACGCTCACCACCTTATCCACTGTGCCACCGCCTCTAGTTTCCTTATGTGTTCCTTTTTGTTTTGTGATCATACTGCAGCTGCATATTCTAATTTTGGGCATATTAGTTATTATCAGTTTTTTAATTACATTTTCAGCTATGTAAGTGAATGCCACCTTTATATTTCTCAAAAGTTCATAGGCATTTCCTGTAATTCTATTTATGTGGTTTTCTGGTGACAAGTTATCTACAATGGTTACTTCTTGGTCTTTTTCTTCAGACTTCTTTATAATTTCTTCATTCCCCATTGAATAAACTCCCTCGGCCTTCTTTGGCTAATTCCAAATTCTATTATGCTGCACTTTTTTTTCATTAAATTCCATTTCCTATATGAGTGATCATCCCACTATTTCATCCAAGTCTTGTTGTAGCAACTCCCAATCTTTTTTTCTATCACCATTTTCATTAATTAACTATCATCTACAAACAGACTGATGTAACTGTCTATATTTTCTGATATATCGTTCACATATACCGCAAACATTATTGGTGCTAATACCGACCCCTGCAGAACTCCACTTAAGACTCTTTTCCAAGCCAATTTTTTAATCTCTTATAATTGTTTTAATTTCTCTGCCTTTTAGAAAGTCAGCCTTTCATTTCAGAAGTCATCCCTTTAGTCCTCCATTTTGATCAAGTTTCCACAGTAACCTTTTGTGTGGAACTTGTCAAATGCCTTCTTCAGATCTAAGTAGATGCAATCCACCCAGCCATCCCTTTCTTGCAAAATATCAACCACTCGAGTAGAAGCTTACTAAATTTGTGACACATGATCTATTTCTTCTGAATTCATACTGTCTATCAACATACCTTTCTCCTCCAGATATTCCATCCATTTCTTCTTTATTATCCTTTCACATATTTTTGCTATTACACTGGTCAATGACACTAGTCTGTAGTTTAATGTATCATCCTTATTTTCCCCTTTGAATATGGACACAATATCTGCTCTTTTTCCAGTCTGTTGGTACTTTACCCTCTGCTAAGGAACTCCTAATGATGTTGTGGACTTTGTATGTGTGCATGTGTGTGTATTTACCTAGGTGTATTGTACAGGGTTCGAGCAGGGCTCATAGTGTCCTGTCTCCATATCTCCATTTATCCAAATTTTCTTTAAGTTATGCACATTATGTGCTGTAACAACTTCATCACTCAATGCATTCAATGTAGAAAACTGTATTTTTCAATATCCTTCATACACTGCCTCATCCTGATCTTCTTATCCTTCTATCTTCTTCTGTCACCAGCACCAGGTCTTCCTTGTATATCTTTTCCATGCCAATGACTATCTTGCTCATAGTTATTAGGTCTCCTCATTCTCTTCTATCTTGTAACGATGGCAGTCCCTTTTCCTTCAGCCTTTTTTCATATGTTAGGTCCATTAGTTCCGGCACAATCTTCTTATATCTTTTTTAGAGCCCGGAGACTATACCACAGCTGCATTTTCCAGCTTTGGACGTATCATGTTTGTGATAATTTTTTCATCATATTTTTGTCCATGAATTGAAATACCACTCTTACATAAGTCAACATTTTATATGATAATCCAAATATCTTCCTAATGTGTTTTTTGAGGTTCAGATATTCCTGTATAATCACTCCCAGGTCTTTTTTCTCTTTAGTCTTCATTATTTGTTCCTCTCCCATCATAGTTCTATACTGGTCTTCACTTGCTCTTTCTTAGTTTCATTATGTGACATTTCTTGACATTGAACTCCAATTTCCACTTTTTACTCCACTCATCGATTTTGTTTATATCTTCCTGTAACAGCAAACAGTCCTCCCAGGTTTTGATTACTCTTAGCAGCTTTGCATCATCAGCAAATAAATCAATATAACTGTTTACCCCATTGGGAATGTCGTTTACATAATTCTGGAACATAATGGGGGCTAACACTGACCTTTGTGGCACTCCACATGTTACTTTACCCCAAGAGTATGTATCTCTGATCACAGTTCTCATCTTCAAATAATTCCTTGTCCATTCTAACAAAGTTCCTCACAGTCCTCATATGTTCTCTAGTTTCCAAAGTAGTCTTCCATGAGGCACTTTATCAAAAACCTTTTTAATGTCCAGGTGTACTGTGTCCACCCATCCATCTCTGCTTTCCAGTCCTTCTATTACTCTCAAGTAGAAGTTTAATAAGTTCGACACACATGACCGTCCTGTCCTGAAGCCAAATTATGTTTGATGTAACTTGTTCTTCTTTCAGATGTTTAACACATTTTTCTTTGATAATTATTTCACACAACTTCCCCATAACACTTGTAAGTGACACCCATCTGTAATTTAATGGCTCAGTTGCCTTTCCTCCTTTAGATATCAGTATTACGTTGGCTCTCTTCCATTCTAGTGTAACTTTCCCTTCATTTAGTGAACTTGTAATTATTTCCTAAATTGGATCCAACAGTTGCTCTTTACATTCTTTTCGGACCCAGCCTGAAACACCATCCTGACCCATTGCTTTTCTGACATCTAAATAATCCAATAATATTCTAATATCCTCTTTGTGCACTATGATTTCCTGTAATCCTTGGCAATGCAATGTCCTATTTGGTTCTGTAAAATTCTCTTCTACAGTGAACACAGTTTTGAAGCTCTCATTCATTATTTCACACATTTCCTTCTCTGTTTGCTATGTCTTCCCTCCTTTAATTATTTTTGTCTATTGTTTCCTTATTCTTCATCTTATCATTTATAAATTTGTAGAAAAGCTTGGGTTCATCTTCGCTTTTACACACCACATCTTTCTCAAAGTTTTTTTCTTCCTCTCTCCTTACTCTAATATATTAATTTCTCGCATCCTTATACTGCTGTCTGTTATTGTTATTTGTCTGTTTTATGAGTTTCTTCCAAACTTTATCTTTTGCCTTTTTAGCTTCTGTGCATCTAGCATTGTACCAAACGTGTACATTTTTCTTAACTCTATAAAAAGGTACGTATTTCTTTGCTCCTTTGTTATATTTCTGTATGAATATTTCATATTTCCCTTGTATTGTCCTTCTGTACATAATGGTGCTCCATTCAATATCAGCAAAATATTTCCCTAATTTTTCAAAAGCTGCTCTTGCATAATTCAATCTCTCTTTTTTTGTAGTCATCTCTGCATCGTATCCTATCCTCCTCCTGTATTTCCAGCTCTAATGTCACACAATCACTTCTTCCCATTGGACTAAGCTATTATATGCGGGGAGGGGGTTCTGGCTTCTTCGTGAATACTAGGTCAAGCAACGATGGTTCTTCTTCCCCCATGTACCTTGTTGACTCCTCCACCCACTGATCCTTTGTATTTACCATAGTCAACTGTAACACTACCTTGCTCCTTTGTCCGGTATTATCTATTACTTCCATCTCTCTCCAGTTTATTTTTTTACAGTTAAAGTCTCGAACTAATAGTATTCTTCCATCTCTTTTAATCATATTATCTAAGCACTTAATCACCTCCCTTTGCATATCTTTATATTCCTCAGTTCCCCATGTATTTGTCTTAGGTGGCACACATGTAACTATAAATTTTCTCTTTTTCAATTCCTCTGTTTTGATTGTTACTCCCATTACTTTCACCATGCCATCACCATATTGCACATCCTCCACAATATATTATTACAAACCATTATTAGCACTCCTCCTCCCCCTTTACCCTTCCTGTCTCTTCTCCAGCTAATATATCCCTCCTCTTTAAAGCTAACATGGATCTCTTTTAGTTTTCCTTCAACGATGCACATATAATCCAGGTTTTTTTCTTTCAAATAATCTCAAACCCTCCAACACACTGGATAACAACCCATCTATATTAGTATAAGTCGCTCTTAATTTCTTCCCTCCTCCTCCTTCTTCCGTAGATACCACTTCTTTAGTCTCACATCTAGAACCCTCCATTAGAAATTCCTTTTTCTCGATCTCCGTTCTTTTCTCGTTTTTTTCCTTAGCTTAATTTCTTAGCACTTTCTCTTTTTCCCTCTCTTCCAGGTGTGTGAGTGTGCGTGTGTGTGTATTTACCTAGTTGTATTGTACAGGATTCTAGTGGGGCTCATAGTGTCCTGTCTCCATGTCTCCATTTATCTAATTTTTCTTTAAAGTTATGCAAATTATATGCTGTAACAATTTCATCACTCAATACATCCCACTTTTCCACCGTTCTATGTTAAAAACTATTTTCCAATATCTTTCACACACTGCCTCATCCTAATCTTCTTTACATGTCCTCTTGTCCTCCTATCTTCTGTCACTAGCACCAGATCTTCCTTGTCTATCTTTTCAATGTCATTGACTATCTTGTACATTGTTATTACATCTCCTCGTTCTCTTCTATCTTGTAAGGTTGGCAGACCCATTTCCTTCAGCCTTTCTTCATATTAAGTTAGGCCCTATAGTTCTGGCACCATCTTTGTAGCAATCTTCTGAATCAGTTCTAATTTTCTTATATCTTCTTTAGAGCTCGAAGACCACACCACTGCTGTATATTCCAGCTTTGGACGTATCATGCTTTTGATAATTTTTTTAATCATATCTTTGTCCATGAATTGAAATGCCACTCTTATATTAGTCAACATTTTATATGCTAATCCAAATATCTTGCTTATGTGTTTTTTGGGATTCAGATTTTCCTGTACAATCACTCCCTGATCTTTTTCCTCTTTAGTCTTCATTATTTGTTTCTATGTGTGTGTATTACTCTGTGACCTGTCTCCTTGTCCATTCCTGTCATATCTCTCTTTCATCTGATTGACACACACCACGTCAACGACATCACTGCTCAGTTTATTTCACTTATCAATGCTACGATGCAGGAAACTGTATTTTCTCATGTCATTTAGACAGATGTCCTTTATTAGCTTTTTTTCCATGTCCTCGGAGATGATTACTTGTGGTCACCTTTATCAACTCTCTATCCAGTATGTCAATCTTGTTCACCAATGTATACATAGTTATCATGTCTCCTCTTGTTCTTCTCTCTTCTAATGTGGTCAGCCCCAGGTTCCTCAGTCTTTCCTCATAGTCTAACTCCCTAAGTCCTGGTACCATCCTTGTTGCCAGCCTCTGTACCCTTTCCACCTTCTTCACATTTTTCTTCATATGCGGTGACCAGACACATGCTGCATATTCTAACAGGGTACATAATATCTTCTTCATCATTCCTTCATCTAGGTAGTGGAATGCAAGGCCAATGTGTGTGTGTGTGTGTGTGTGTGTGTGTGTGTGTGTGTGTGTGTGTGTGTGTGTGTGTGTGTGTGTGTGTGTGTGTGTGTGTGTGTGTGTGTGTGTATTTACCTAGTTGTAGTTTTACAGGGCCTGGGCTTTATGCTCGTGTGGCCCCGTCTCCATATCTATACTTATCCAATCTTACTTTAAAAGTATGCACACTCGTTGCAGACACTACTTCTTCATTTAAACTGTTCCACGTCTCAATACATCTCTGCGGGAAACTATATTTTTTAATATCTCTCAGACATCTTCCTTTTCTCAGCTTTTTACTATGCGATCTTGTGCTTCGGATGTCATATTCTTCTCTCAGGATCAGTTTCTCATTATCCACTTGGTCCATTCCGTTGATCAATTTATAAACTTGAATCAGGTCTCCTCTCTCCCTTCTTTGTTGCAGGGTTGGTAGATCCATAGCCTTTAGTCTCTCCTCATATGTCATCCCTTCATATTCTGGAACCATTCTTGTAGCTATTTTTTTGTAGCCTCTCCAATTTCCTTATGTGTTTCTTTTTATGAGGGGTCCACACTACTCCTGCATATTCCAATCTGGGTCTTATTATAGTACTTATCAATTTCATCATCATTTCTTTGTCTATGTAGTGAAATGCTACTCCAATATTCCTTAACAAATTATATATTTCTCTAAAAATTCTATCAATATGGCTTACTGGTTGATTGTTTTCTTCCATCGTCACTCGTAAGTCCTTTTCCTTTTTAACTTTCTCCAGTTCTACTCCATCTCCCATTTTATAGATTCCCACAGGTCGTCGTCTTTTACTCTTTCCCATTTCCATGACATGGCTTTTGTTCACATTGAATTCCATTTCCCACTTCTTACTCCATTCCCAGATCTTATTTAGGTCTTCTTGCAGTATTTCACAATCCTCCTTTTGCTTTATAACTCTGCACAGTTTTGTATCATCTGCAAACAGATTTATGTAGCTGTTCACTCCTTCTGGCATGTCGTTAATATAAATGAGGAAAAGTATTGGTGCCAATACTGACCCCTGTGGCACTCCGCTTTCTACTGCTCTTTAACTACCGTGTGTGTGTTTGTGTGTGTGTGTGTGTGTGTGTGTGTGTGTGTGTGTGTGTGTGTGTGTGTGTGTGTGTGTGTGTGTGTGTGTGTGTGTGTGTGTGTGTGTGGATGGATCAGTGTTATCTGTAAAGAAAAGAAATTGGTCCAAAAAAGTCATTTTTCTGTTTTTCAATCATACTCTTCTTTCTTCCTCTCTTTCATTAAGTGATGTCTCAGTCTGAGGAGCAATGGTTAAGCGCACTCCTTGCATTTGCTATATTTCAGCTTTTCATTCATAATGTCCTTAATCTCCCTTCCTCTCTTCTCATTAAAGATTTAACAACAGTGAAAACAAAAACATAAGCAGAAAAGATAATGCAATGAATATTAACCAAAATAATGAATACAGTTTAAGAAAGGAATGATAAAAAAAAAAAAAAAAAAAAATGCAAACTAAGTAATGAAAATGGTAGAGGACGAACTTCAAGCCCAATCTTCTGCACCTCACCTCTCATAGTCTCTGTGCCTGTGGCTCTCCTTGCGCTCCACCTCTCGGGACCTGGAGGCAACAGGTGACCGACGCTCACGTCTTGGCTCTACATACTCTTCAAGCCGCTCCTTCTCATACCTGCTGTGCTCAGGTAAAGGAATGACAGGTGTCAAATATATGCAGGCCAGGGAGGGCCATGTATCAGATGTATACTGGCCACAGAGGGTCAAGTGAAAGGTGTATACTGGTCAAGGTGTAAATCTTGAGGATAATAGCATTTTTGTGGTTAGGGATCAAGTAAGAGTGTAAAGTCCACACAGGTAAGGTCATCACAGCATTAATTTACCTCTACATCACTATGAGTAGGTTAAGACAGTTAACAGTTAGGATAGCAGTCGAGAGAGAGAGAGAGAGAGAGAGAGAGAGAGAGAGAGAGAGAGAGAGAGAGAGAGAGAGAGAGAGAGAGAGAGAGAGAGAGAGAGAGAGAGAGAGAGAGAGAGAGAGAGAGAGAGAGAGAGAGAGAGAGAGAGAGAGAGAGAGAGAGAGAGAGAGAGAGAGAGAGAGATTTTTGAATCATGGACTATTGTGCTCTTAACTAATTGATCCTTTATATTGCATATCACAAAAATATTAAGCTTATCCCCACAACTACATGTGAATAATACAGACAGGGAGGGCACACCTGTATCGGTCTCTGCTCAGCTGTTCAGGGGACACACGGCGCACTCTCTCGTCCACTCTTGGATCTCTGCTACGGGAGGAGGAGCTACCGTGACCTGCCAGGCTTGCTTCACGTCCATGGCTCAAGGAACGCTCTGCCAGGCCCAGGCGCTCTGCTCGGTACTCCAAACGGTCCCTTGGGGAGCCAGAACGCTTTCTACCTGTGAGGAGTAAATTTTAATAACACAAGAACATGAGAAAATAAGGGAAGCTGTGAGAAGTTGCCAGGTGTACATGTGGCAATCATTGAATGGATCATGCTAATCTATTTCTATCCACCACATTCATCTATATATATGTCTAATCTTCTTTTACAGCCTCCTAATGAGCCATAATGAGTATATTCAAGGGATTTTTCAGCCTGGGGTATGCATACCCTAGGTGGTACACAAGGGGTGTGCCAGGAGCATGTACTTCCCCAAGGATATTTACAAATATACTCAAAAAAATGTTTTGTGTTTTTTTTCACTTATCACAAAGGAATGGAGGTACATGGCTGACATAAACAATATCCAAAGGGTTACGTGAGGATGAAAAGGCTGAAAATCATTCATAATCCAGTTCTTTTCTATCTCTTTTTTAGATCAATCTTTATAAGTGTAAGCCTATAATTTCTTGTCCTACCCTAACTTGGGTGATACTCCTCATATGTTGGCAGTTACCAAAACAATGGTGAAGTCACACGTGCCAATCTGCGAATGAAATTGCAAGTTGGTAGAATTTCCAACTGAATATCGGTGCCTAGCAACTGGAGAAACGAGTTACAAAACAAGACCAACATGTTGGTCTTGTTCAGTTGTTTTGTGACTTTACTTACGTTGTGACATCACAGAGTAAGCTTTGAAAACGTGGTGTCCATGTAGAGAAGATGTTAAGAGTTGGTGAGGGAAAAAGAATACATCTGGGACCCTCGAAATTAATTATACAGTAAAAAATAAAAAAGCTTGTGCAAATCATCGTTTAGTGAAATAGCTGCCACTCTACAAGAGCTGTTTCCCTCAATGCAGGGTGTTGTTGGAGATGAGAACTGAAAACTTAACAGGATTTAATTTGATCACAATTGTGCATAGTCTTCTTAAAGATTAATAATTTTCTTATGAGAAATGTAGGCTAATTCAAAATGTGGTAGACACTCCTTTTTTCCTTTTACTTAGCCAGGGACATATCCACAGGCATTTTTTTTCTGTTGACTCTTTTGGTGCGTCAAAAGAAGAGCAACCACCGCTTCAGCATCATTACTGGAGGAAGACATCTTGTTTACATTCACTTCCCGCCAAGGCGCCAACTAGTCGATACATTTAAGTTGCTATGAGTGACATTTCCCGACTAGAAGGACTTGGTCGATATTTCTAGTGACTTGCAATTTCAGTTGCAAATTAGCATGTGTGAACCCACCTTAATACAGGTGCTCTATTACAGAAAAGTTGGTCCCACTAGTAGTCCCACTCATTCTGCATGTCATTCACATTCCACAGACAAGACTTAATGCATGACTTACTCTTGCTCCTCTTGGACCTTCCTGGGGAAAGCTTGTGGGACTTGCGTGAGGATGGGGAAGGTGTGCGCTTGCGTCCAGGAGAGATGACCTTCTTGGATAGAGTCTTGCGGCGTGTGGGTGAGTGGGTACTCTTGTGGCTGCGAACTTTGTCATGGTCCTTCTTGCTGGGGTGACTCTTCTTGCTGGGTTTGCTGCTGCTGCTGCTGTGTTTCCTCCTGCAACATACAGATAAAAGCCATGAGGAGAGTGAAGAGACTTGGGGAATAACTATGTGGTCTTCTCTCTCCAAAAAAACAATTACTGCAACCACATCATGTTTAGAGGATCAAAGTCTATAGATATTGAGGAAAGTGTAAAACATCACAACAAAAATCCCTGGACAGCAACAACTTACGAAGAAGAGGATGACTTCGTTTTCTTCAGTTTGGATCGGTCGCTACTTGAGGGAATGCGCTTGCTGGGGCGAGACTTCCTCTTGCTTTCTTTCTTATAGCCTGTGCGGTGCGGAGACGAGTCTGAGGAAGAGGAACTGGAGGAGGAAGAGGAAGAGGAGGTGGACGAAGATGAACTGTTACTGGAGGATGATGGGTTCCTCCTGTGGCTATGCTGACCATGCATCTGTGGCAGAGATAAATGAGGATAATTAAGAACAGCCTCAATATCTGGTACTCAATTCCACCATCAGGTTGTCAGGCAATTATCAATATCTTATGATAATCTCTCTACAAATAAACCCATGATGTAAAACTACTATGAAAAAGGTGATAGAGAACAGACATAGAATGTGGATGTAATGTACACACTGCCAAAAGAAAGAACATCTCAAAGGCTGATATATGGAGAGGTCACAGGAATAAGACCAGGAGGAAGGCCAAAAAATTCATGGAGATAAGCAGTGAGGGAGCAGCTGAAGAACAACCAGGTAATAATTGAGTCCTTTGGCTAGACATACAACATGAGCAATCAGTAAATGTGAATTGAGAGAGAGAGAGAGAGAGAGAGAGAGAGAGAGAGAGAGAGAGAGAGAGAGAGAGAGAGAGAGAGAGAGAGAGAGAGAGAGAGAGAGAGAGAGAGAGAGAGAGAGAGAGAGAGAGAGAGAGAGAGAGAGAGAGAGAGAGAGAGAGAGAGAGAGAGAGAGAGAGAGAGAGAGAGAGAGAGAGAGAGAGAGAGAGAGAGAGAGAGAGAGAGAGAGAGAGATGGCGGAAGGAATTAAGAGTGGTGTAAATGAGTGAGAGAGATGGCGGAAGGAATTAAGAGTGGTGTAAATGAGTGAATGTGAAAAATGTGTGCTTTGTCTTGGCTACCTGTTTTTACAGGGAGGCAGCCCAGTCTTGGTAAATGTACAGTGCTCACAAACAGTGGCCTATCATACAGGAGGGTCGTTTTCCATCATGGCATTAAGTAAGCTACCAGCTGTTACCATGACATCACTAACTCCCAACACACACTACAGTACCACCTCAGTGCCTTCATGGCTGTCATGATGAGAGGAAGTGTTGCACCATTGTTCCCTCATTCACGCCATCTTTTGTCTGTATTTCCCTTGGTTTCTGTTCTATACTTTGGTGACTAGGGATAAAAGAAAGTTGTTAATGCCTGTAACTATAGCTCAGATCATTGGATTTCACAGAGCTGGGCTCCAGACAAGAGAAATAGTGGTGAAAGTTGGCGTGAGTGAGGGATCAGTGATAAAGTGGTTGAGGCGTTTCAAGGATGATGGTGGTGTTGAGTTACCATCGGCTAAACCTTGGCCTGGTGCCTCAAAGAAGACATCTGTTTGCACTTTAACTATGCTCAAAAGGCAGGTAAAGAGTACACCTACTGTAACTGCCAGAGAATTGAAAGAAAGAAAACTGACATCTGCTTTCTGATGCAAGCCAGGCCGAGGTTTAGCAGATGGTAACTTGACACCACTGTCATCCTTGAAATGCTTCAACCTGTTTCTCACAGAAATCTCACTTACACCAACATTTGTCACTATTTCTCTTGTCATTTTTTTACCCATAGTCACCAAGGCTGGGCATTGAGACGGTACTGTGGTGTGTGTTGGGAGGCACTGATGTCATGCTAACAGCTGGTACCCAGCATAATGTCCAAAAAAGAGCACAAGGCATAACAAGTCAGCCATCACCTTCTTGTCCACTGAGGGAATGTGGTGATGGGAGTCGCCTGCCATCTCTCTCATCAGCTCCTGAGTTAGCTGCTGTCTGCGGCGCTCCAAGGCAACCTCACTCTCTTCCTCTAGTTTCTGAGGGTCCCAACTCTCTGGTCCCTTGGCACCCTTAGTATCGTGCCTTGGCCCACTGACAGTCCTCACAACACAACCTGCAATGTGCCATGATGCATCAGTTGACCTGCCACATATCAAGCCAGGATAGAGAGATAGCATGCTTCTCACAGTCTTCAAGTGGGTTGAGGAAGATTACAGTCATGGTCAGGAAAACAGCAACTTTCTGCACTCATTTCCATGATGTTTAAACCTTTTTTATTAAATCGTAAGTCTATCACAGTAATCTACTGTTTTATTTTGGCAATATATCATCTTTTTCTAAATCTATCCTTATCAGGTGGTAGTGTTTTCTTTCCTTTTTTTTTTTCTCAATAAAGACATTTACCTAAATTTAAGATCTTGTGATATGGTACAGTGGTCCATGAGACTATTCCTTTCCATGAGGGATTATCAGGAATAACATGATGTGTGCATGAGTGTATGGTGCTTTATCTGGGTCACTCCAAATGAGATTGTTAGGCTGGTACAGATAGTTACATTTACAAGAGATCTTGTTTATCTGTCATGCTCACCTTTGTATGTGTGGGTGTCCTTCCCTCCGAGCCTGGCTGGGCGCACTCCTTCACTCTGATTCACCTGCAATGCAACGCAAAAAATTTTAGTGTTCACCCAAGCAAAGATAACACATATCTTTAACAATACCAAATAGCATGACCAATATGCATGCCTTGCTTTTCCTGTATACTACCAGCTCTTACACTTCCAGACAGAATTCTGTATACTGTTGACCCTCGCTAACTCAGACTAATAGAGGGAAAGGTTGGTCCGACAAACGGGAATGTCCGACTTATACGAATTCCATCTCCCCCCCACCCCTGGAGAGAGAGAGAGAGAGAGAGAGAGAGAGAGAGAGAGAGAGAGAGAGAGAGAGAGAGAGAGAGAGAGAGAGAGAGAGAGAGAGAGAAACAGGCGGGCAGTTCAACTCAGACTTTACAGGGGGCAGTGCAGGATTTATTTTGGGATTACAGTAAAGTCCCGGGTTATGTCGGTCTCGAGTTACGTCAAACTCGTAGTTACGTCAGTCCACTATAAGGCAATTTAAGATTAAAAAAATAGAAAATTTATAAATCGTAAAGTGCGGGATTTATTGTTATTGTTGGTGGTTGTCCGCCACACCGCCCGCCTCACGCTTGAATACAATAACACCCTGCCTCACTTCCACCACACCGTCGCCCCTGGCAAGAGTGTTATCCTACTTCTGCATTTACTGACTCAAGTTCTTAGTATCTTGCTCAATGGCACCAAAGAGAAAACTCCTTAGTGACAGCAGTGATGCTAAGAAAAGGAAAACCATTACACTACAAGAAAAAGAGGACGTAATTAAAAGACATGAGAAGGGAGGCAGCAGCTGTGTGTGAGGGAGGGAAGAAGAAAATGGGAAGCCCGTTACAATGACAACGGGGAGGTTGACGACCTTGATGGCTCGCACACCCATCACAACAATAACAACTCCGGAGCCTTCGCCTGGGCCACACGACACTCGCAGCTGACTTGCACCGTCTGCGCCTGTCTGCTGATCCCTATTGCCCTTTCCTATTGCATTTCCTGCCCCGCTGCCTACGCTTCTACTCCCACCGCACTGCACTACGCTCCCAGCTGTCCACCCTGGGCATCACAACATTCGATCTGCCCACCCTTCTGGTGGCCTCAGGCGTCCACCCCTCTTTGCAACCTGCAGTCCTTCGCATTCGTGGCCCTAATCAACAACAAAAACAAGCTTGTGTTTCATATTCCTACATACTTGTAAATAATATAACAATATAACCTTTAACTTACCTGAATGACCATAAACATTGATTGGTTGAAAACTCCATTATAGGCTTTGAAATGTACAGAAATTCGAGTTACGTACAAAATCGACTTACGTCATGTTTCAGGAACGTAACTCTGACGTAAACCGAGACCTTACTGTATTGCCTCTCCAAAACCTTCAGACCCTAAATTACAACAAGGTGTAGTTTATTTTTTGATGATTAAATAGCTTTCCCACCAGGAAGGCATTTTTAAATGTCTCATGCAGATACATCATAGCGTGACTCACCCTAAAAAGATGCATTACTTAATACTTGCATCTGTGCAAAAAATTTTTCTATAAATATTTCTCTTTCTTGATAAATTCAATCTCTGGTGTGTCTGTCTCTCACTCAGTGATTCAGTAAGTGGCCAGGCATCAAGAGGGGTCATGCATCATTTAACTCTCAAAATTTTCAGAAATAATTCAATCCTTACAGGCATAAATTTGACAAGGATTAGAATCAGAAACTTCAAGAAAAGAAGACAACAAGAAACAAATGTTTAACTGCAGACACTTGTGGCTGACAGCTTAACCTTGAACCCTTGCCTCCCATCTGTCATGCATGTTATCTCCTCCTACATGCCTCACTGCCACACTTGTCCACTCTCTGTTCTCCACCCTTGGTCTATAAGACAGCTATGATCTTTTCAAACACTGTTTTTTTTCTCACTACTTTCATCACTACAACTATGCATCACATCAGGCATGTACAGACATAGACCCAAAATGGGGCTTCGGCCCCTGCCCTTTTTGCTCTCGTCAAACAAAGTGGCCTTTAAAACTGATGTTTTTTTAATGAATTATTGAGTTCCTATTGCACATATGCTGCCCTGTCTAGTTGAAAGATGTCAGGATAGAATAAAAATAAAATAAATATTAGATAGCAGAGATGCCCTTTTCTTTTCTATTCATGGGTCTACATGTGATACGAGCTGCCAGAGATACGAGTTTTTTGAGATATGAGCTACAATTTGGTCATTTTTCTATTTTGATACGAGCAAAATTTTGAGATATGAGTCATGCTTGGGGATGTTGCTGCAGGCTGGTGGCTTGGCACATCAGTCCAGCCTCAGCTGAGCTAGTATCTGTGTTTCCTTTGGATATTATGCACTGTGATTGTTCTTTCATCATTTTCACACTATTTACTTAACCTTTTTTTGTCTAAAGAAAGTGAAGTATTAATTTACATTTAATGTTTACATGTGAGTGGTGTCTGCATCCTTTCCTCCCTCCATCCCTCCTCCTCCTCCACCATTAACCACCATTAGCTGAAAACATCTATCTCCAAGGTAAGAACACTACATAAACTTTTGTTTTTACTTCATGTATTTTGATGCATGAACCCCTTCCATACCGCAAGACTGTTTTGTGGTACGTGCGTACCACGCGCAAAAGCGACCTCGTGGTACCGAAGATGCCGCCGTGAATGCGTGCGTACACACCAATACATTTCCGTGTATAACCGTGGCCTGAGTGCGGATTTTGCCTTTTTCATGCTCCACGTGGTTCACTATAAACAAACAAACACTGGAGGCGTTATTTTTAGCCACCCCAGCGTAACAAAACCATCCCCCCCCACTAACCAATCAATATCGGAGTTAATTTTTCATGCATAAACTATAAAGCCAATCACTATTCTTTGACATATATTATTCCCACAGTCCCCCCAAGAACATCAGTTCTCTAGTATCGGCCGTGGTGAAACTGTTCTATTGCCTCTAGTTAGAGATAATGGCGTCTGCTTCGTGTAGCAGCGATGAGGATTATCATAATTATGAGACAGATAGTGAGGATATACTGGAAGACTCTCCAGATGAATATGATTCAGACTATGATCCTGAAAAAAGAAATAGGAGAGAGTGATAGTGACAGCAGTGTTGAAACCCTCTCGGCAAGTGAGGGAGAGCAGCCTAGTTATGACTGCCTCAGGGCCACCCTCACCAGGTGCAGAGTGTGTGGTGTTGAATTTATGATTAGTGCACAATTTATGATTATGTTTACGTTTTCTTTTATTAATAAAATAACAAAAATATGTTTAGAAAAAAGTACATAACACTGAGTTAGAAAGAAATATAATGTGTAGATCTGGCCGTGAGGCACATGCGCACACAGGCAGGGGGCTGCGGTATAGGAGGGGAACGCTTTGTTTATATCGGGGGGTGGCTGCGGTAAGGAAGGGGTTAATAAAGTATGCATGTGTATGTAACTGAAAAAGCAAAACAAATTTCTCCCATCTCAGCCTATCTCCCGGGCAAATACAGGCAACCCCCGTTTAACGAAGGGGTTACGTTCCTAAAAACACTTCGTTAAGCGAACTGATTATAACAAGTTTAACCCCTGATTTGAACTTCCATTGAGAGTAAGCAAAGCGAGAGTGCATCATAGTACAGTAAAAGGTTTAATGAAAGTAAAAATTATGAAGTTAAACATTTAGGTAGTTTAATTTAAGTCATTATAATGTACACTAATGTATGTAACTTTATAATGTTGATGATCTTAACTTTATGAAGGGTAGGAGAGTGAAACGGAAATACACTAACCGGCAACCTGTGGAATGTAAACAAAGTGCGCATCATGGTACCGCATACAAAACTTATGTACCACATTTCCACAAGGCTTTCCATTTCATCCATTGTAGAGTCACGAGTTCAGGTGGTTCTTTTAGCTTGCAAGGAAGATACGGTCTCACCAGCCTTCTTAATAGAGTCTGCTGACTTGAAAATAGTAGACAGTAGATGGAGTCAAGATGGTGGCCAGCAATGTTATTAGTTTTCTGGCCTCTCTCTTGTCTGTGAATAATACCCAGCTTCACTTCGAGAGTAAGACACTTCCTGGTCTTCTTAGGAACGTTAGGCCACATTGCAGGGCGTTTTGGTGGTAAGTTGAACTAGGGAAGATGAGCTGCTGGTGACGCTGTTATGTTTTGACTGGGGAGTGAGTGGTGCGTGTGATCTTGATCTTGATGCTACAGGTGATGCAGAATTTCTTCCGAGTCAGGCCTTTGTATCGGCAGCGTCTGTGTTGTCCATGAGAGGCTTGATCTTCATCTTTATTCTACAGGTGTCTCAGGATTTCTCCTGAGGCAGGCCTTAGTACCAACGGCTCCTGATGTATTCAAAAGCCTGTCAGCTTGCATGATACAGTGGGGCATTCAAATTTAAAAAAAATTACCTGGATAAAACTTCATTAAAGCGAGTTTGGTGTTCGTTAAACGAGCAGATGGTAGTAAAATGAAACCTTCGTTGTAGCAAAATTTTGTTGTGTGAACCTTCGTTAAACGGGGGTTGCCTGTAATATAAACAAACATCTACAGTTGCAGCGGTGCAGCCTCTTCTCTCTCTCTCTCTCTCTCTCTCTCTCTCTCTTTCTACTTAAAACTTCATTTATTCAATGAATAATGTTTACAGGGTCATCAACGAGCTCTTTTGTGATTATTAGAGCAGCCAGTCTTCTGTGGTTGGCTATATTTGTACACTCCTGCTGATCAACAGTCCAAGTGAGGGTTGGGAATGTGGTAGGGTAACATCCCTTGGAATGCACCCTCTTAGATAAATATAATTTATGAGAGTAGTTTATCTATTCATATTATCTTTTGCTATGTTTTCTTATGTTTCTATACAATAATTATTATTTATAAATATCTTTTTCTTACCTGAAAACATGTAAAAAATAGGGGTGCTCTTTTTGGGGAGGCTGAAATGGATTAATGGCATTTCTATGCATTTCAACAGGAAAAATTAATTTGAGATGCAAGCTGTTTGAGACATGAACTCCATCATGGAATGAATTAAACTTGTCTCAAGGTAACACTATTTCTTTGATTGGCATGCACTAGCTGTCACTGACACATGACCCTCTCAACTCTGTCCTACAGTTAGCCAACATCAAGCACTACATTTACTTCAGGTAGGTGAGCTATTTGTGCCAATACAGCAGTGGTCAGAGCAGGGCTATAAATAGTGATGATGAGTAAGTATACTCCCATCAGATTATTGTGAATTCTATTTTATATTGGATAATTTATTTCTTAATCTTAGTTGTATTTATAGCCTATTATTTACGGATTTGAATTAATATTCTGTTCAACTTGCACTTCACAAAATGCTTTATAAAACAAAAAGGCAACATTTTTTTATTAAGTTTGTATGTTTTCAATTCTTTAAGCACCGGCACCGTTACAAAATTACCTGTTTGGCACTGGTATCAGATAAAACCTAAACAATACCCGACCCTAGCGAAGAATAATGCTGAACTCATTTGTATGGTCCCTTTTATTGCTTTGAGAGCCCCAGCTCTGTTATGATATGGTTAATAGAAGCCCTCAGTTAGCTAAATCAGATTGTAAATGAAAACCAGTCATCAACATAATCTGATTGTAACATTAAAAACCATATTATGCATTTTACTTAATGAATAAATGCCTTAATTTTTTTTGCTTCCGTGCTTTGTATCCTCGTATGGAACTGAACTACCCTTTTAATACTCTGAGCCCCTTGCCCCCTCTACAACCCAGTGCACGTCCTTGACACTCACCCCGTATACGTCCCTGCATCATATAATTTTCACAATAACACTATTACAAAGATTATGTTTAGACAGAGGTATAAAGCTGGACAAGATGAGCAATAATTACTTCACAGTATCATTATCTTACTTGGTTTATGGCCGTGAACTACCACCCTGTCCTCACCTGCTCTCTCCCTCTAAAGACACAAGAGGAAGAGTGACAAGGGGGGGAAGGAAAGAAGGTGGAAAGGAGTTGAGGCAGGCAGTATGAATTAGCACTTTTCTCTCTCTCTCTCTCTGTGTGTGTGTGTGTGTATTTACCTAGTTGTAGTTTTACACGGCCTGGGCTTTATGCTTGTGTGGCCCCCATCTCCATTTCTACACTTATCCAATTTTTCTTTAAAACTATGCACACTCTTTGCTGACACCACTTCCTCAATCAAACTGTTCCAAGTCTCAACACATCTTTGTAGGAAACTATATTTTTTAAAATTTCTCAGACATCTTCCCTTCCTCAGTTTCTTACTATGCGATCTTGTGCTTCTAATGTCATATTCTTCTCTCAGGATTAGTTTCTCATTATCCACTTAATCCATTCCGTTAATCAATTTATAAACTTGTATCAGATCCCCTCTCTCTCTTCTCTGTTCCAGGGTTGGTAGATCCATAGCTTTTAGTCTCTCCTCATATGTCATCCCTTTAAATTTTGGAGCCATTCTTGTAGCCATTTTTTGCAGTCTCTCCAATTTCCTTATGTGTTTCTTTTTATGGGTGGTCCACACAACTCCTGCATATTCCAATCTAGGTCTTATTTTAGTACTTATCAATTTCTTCATCATTTCTTTGTTCATATAGTGAAATGCTAATCCAATATTCCTTAGGAAATTAAACGTCTCTCTGAAAATTCTATCAATATGGCTTACCGGTTGATTGTTTTCTTCCATCGTCACTCCCAAGTCCTTTTCCTTTTTTACTTTTTCTAGTTCTACTCCATCTCCCATCTTATAGATTCCCACTGGTCGTCTTTCACTTTTTCCCATTTCCATGACATGGCTTTTGTCCACATTGAATTCCATCTCCCATTTTTTACTCCATTTCCAGATCTTGTTTAAGTCTTCCTGTAGTATTTCACAATCCTCTTTTTTGTTTAATGAATCTGCGCAGTTTCTTATCGTCCGCAAACAGATTTATGTAGTTATTCACTCCCTCTGGCATGTCGTTTATGTATAAGAGAAAAAGTATTGGCGCCAATACTGACCCCTGTGGCACTCCGCTGTCTACTGTTCTCCACTTGGACTTCATATCTTTAACTATCGTCCTTATTTCTCTCCCCTTCAAGTAATTTTTCATCCATCTCAATGTGCTTCCTTTTAAGCCACCCTTCTCCTCTAACTTCCATAGTAATCTTTCATGTAGCACTTTATCAAACGCCTTTTTTAAATCTAAATAAATACAGTCAATCCATCCCTCTCTCTCGTACTTTATCAACTATTCTAGAGTAGAAACTCAATAAATATGTTACACATGACCGACCTTTTCTAAAACCAAATTGGCTATTTGATAATAATTTGTTGTCTTCAAGGAACTCGATCCATTGTTTCTTTATTATTCTTTCACACATCTTGCATATTACACTAGTTAATGATACCGGTCTGTAATTTAAAGGTTCTTCCTTCCTTCCGATCTTATATATGGGAACCACCTCAGCTCTTTTCCACTCCACTGGTACTGTTCCATTTTCTACTGAGCATTTTATGATTTATATAGGACTTGCTAGTTCTTCCCTACATTCTTTCAGTATTCTGCCTGAGACTTCATCCGGTCCCATTGCCTTTTCTTCATCCAGTTCCGTCATCAACTTTTTTATTTCAAGCTTGGTTACTTTAATCTCTTTCATATGGACAGTCTCTCTATTACCCTGTGGTTTTTCAAATTTGGATTCCTTAGTAAAGACCTGAAATTTACTATTTAACAGTTCTGCCATACTTTTTGGGTCTTCCACCATTCCGTTCTCTCCTTTTAACCTTTATATTGTTTCTCTTTGTCTTATTTTTCCATATATGAATCTGTAGAACAATTTTGGTTGTTCCTTACATTTTTCGACAATATCCTTTTCATAGTTCCTTTCTTCTTCCTTTCTCACCTAAGCATATTCATTTCTTGCTGTTTTGAAGTTTTCTTTATTTTCTGGATTTCTGTTTCTTCTCCACCTTTTCCATGCTCGTTTTCTCATTTCTCCTTTGCCCTACCACACCTTGAATTAAACCAATCTTTCTTTCCTTCTTCTTTAGGTCTTTATTTCGGGACATATTCCTTGACTCTTGTTTTGTATATTTCCAAAAATAAGTTATATTTCTCTTGAACCATTTCTGAGTTTTCCATCTCCTTCCAGTTTACATTTTTAAAATAGCTCTTGAGGTTCTCAATATCAGCCTTTCTGTAATTTAATCGGTCTCCTTTGTATGATTCAGCTCTATCTTCCTTTCCTTCTTCTATATCCATTTCTAATATTACATGGTCACTCTTTCCCAATGGGCACTTATATCTTATGTAATCATTCATTTGTATATCCCTTGTAAAAACTAGGTCCAATCTCGCCAGCTCATCGTTTCCTCTGAATCTTGTGTTTTCCTTTACTCTTTGGACCATCAAATTATCTATCATTAGGTTCAGGAATCTATCTCCCCAGGCTTCTTCCCCCATACCACTTTCATAATTTTCCCAGTCCACCTCCTTACAGTTGAAATCTCCAACTATTATCACTTTTCCCCTTTCTTTAATGATTCTTGTAGGACTCCTTATTGTGTCATGTATCATGTCTTTATATTCTTGATTAGTCCATGAATTTGCTTTTGGTGGCACATATGTTCCAATGATTGTTAACTCCTTTTTATTAATATGTATCTTAATATATAGTATTTCTGATTTTCCTTCCCCACACTCCACTTGATTTACCACCATCTCTTTCCTTAACATCATCATGACTCCTCCACCTCCTTTACCCAGTCTATCTCTCCTCCATATATTATACCTTTTATCTATGTCTATTTTTATTGTGTGTGTGTGTGTGTAATTCACCACCACGGTCGTTTGCTTAGAGCTCATAGACCGATCTTCAAGTAGAACTGAGACCACAACACACACTCCACACACCAGGAAAGGGAGGCCTCAACCCCTCAAGTTACATCCCGTACCTATTTACTACTAGGTGAACAGGGGCTACACATTAAGAGGCTTGCCCATTTGCATTGCCGCTTCCTGGGACTTGAACCTGGCCCTCTCGATTGTGAGTCGAGCATGCTAACCACTACATTACACGGTGCGTGTAGTGTGTATTTACCTAGTTGTAATTTTACAGGGCCTGGGCTTTATGCTTGTGTGGCCCCGTCTCCATATCTACACATATTCAATCTTACTTTAAAAGTATGCACACTCGTTGCAGACACTACTTCTTCATTCAAATTGTTCCATGTCTCATACATCTTTGTGGGAAACTATATTTTTTAACATCTCTCAGACATCTTCCTTTTCTCAGCTTTTTACTATGCGATCTTGTGCTTCGAATGTCATATTCTTCTCTCAGGATCAGTTTCTCATTATCCACTTGGTCCATTCCATTGATCAATTTATAAACTTGTATCAGATCTCCTCTCTCCCTTCTTTGTTCCAGGGTTGGTAGATCCATAGCCTTTAGTCTCTCCTCATATGTCATCCCTTCAAATTCTGGAACCATTCTTGTAGCCATTTCTTGTAGTCTCTCCAACTTCCTTATGTGTTTCTTTTCATAAGGGGTCCACACTATTCCTGCATATTCCAATCTAGGTCTTATTATAGTACTTATCAATTTCTTCATCATTTCTTTGTCCATGTAGTGAAATGCTACTCCAATATTCCTTAGCAAATTATGTTTCTCAAAAAATTCTATCAATATGGCTTACTGGTTGATTGTTTTCTTCCATCGTCACTCCTAAGTCCTTTTCCTTTTTTACTTTCTCCAGTTCTACTCCATCTCCCATCTTATAGATTCCCATGGGTCATCTTTCACTCTTTCCCATTTCCATGGCATGGCTTTTGTTCACATTGAATTCCATTTCCCACTTTTTACTCCATTCCCAGATCTTATTTAGGTCTTGCAGTATTTCACAATCCTCTTTTTGCTTTATAACTCTGCACAGTTTCGTATCATCTGCAAACAGATTTATGTAGCTGTTCACTCCTTCTGGCATGTCGTTAATATAAATGAGGAAAAGTATTGGTGCCAATACTGACCTCTGTGGCACTCCGCTTTCTACTGCTCTCCACTTGGACTTCATATCTTTAACTACCGTCCTTATTTCTCTCCCCCTCAAATAATTTTCTATCCATCTCAATGTGCTTCCTTTTAAGCCACCCTTCTCCTGTGTGTGCGTGTGTGTGTGTGTGTATTTACCTAGTTGTATTTACGTAGTTGTAATTTTACAGGGCCTGGGCTTTATGCTCGTGTGGCCCCGTCTCCATATCTACACTTATCCAATCTTACTTTAAAAGTATGCACACTCGTTGCAGACACTACTTCTTCATTCAAACTGTTCCATGTCTCAATACATCTTTGCGGGAAACTAAATTTTTTAACATTGCTCAGACAACTTCCCTTTCTCAGTTTTTTACTATGCGATCTTGTTCTTCGAATGTCATATTCTTCTCTCAGGATCAGTTTCTCATTATCCACTTGGTCCATTCCATTGATCAATTTGTAAACTTATATCAGATCCCCTCTCTCCCTTCTTTGTTCCAGGGTTGTCTGTGTGTGTGTGTGTGTGTGTGTGTGTGTGTGTGTGTGTGTGTGTGTGTGTGTGTGTGTGTGTGTGTGTGTGTGTGTGTGTGTGTGTGTGTGTGTGTGTGTGTATTTAGTGCTTACTCCAATTTTGTGAGAAATGGGGCGGCATTGTGAGTCGCAAATTTGGAAATCGCAAAATTGGAAGTATTATTCCTATGGGAAAAATTGAATATGGTGGACCCCTCGTCCATGGTCACCTAATTTTTTCAATATTTTCCTAATATTTTGACCATATTTATATCACATATATATTGAGCCAAGTATCTTTACATATGAATGATCACAGTGTTTGTACAATGGCTACGAGAATAAAAAATCTGTCCACCATAGGTTTTTACAGCATTTTCAATTTTCTCACTGTTTATAAACACCATTCTCACAGTTGATTCTCCTACACCAAACTCTCTTGAAATATCACAGTTCCTTTTTCCATCTCTTTTCATCTTAATTATCTTCATCTTCTGCTCCAAAGTTAGCCTAATGTTTTTCTTGGTTGGTGGCGCCATGTCGCACAAAGTCGAGCACAAGGATTCCTCCAAATTTGCAGAGAGAACTCCGTTGAGGTGTATGTAAACAAATGGAAGGCGGGAGGGAGCGGGGCAGTGTTGCCAGATGAGCTGTGTTGAATTACCGCCAGATTTTTAAGAAAACTAGCCAAAAACCACCAAACTATGATAAATATAATATAAATATGATAATAATATAGTATAATATGATAAATATGAATAAATTCATAAAATATTGCCTATATAATACAGTAATATATAATTTGCGGGAACACTCTCTCTCCCGCCACCACTCGCAATACCGAGAGAAAGGAGCAAGATGGGAAAATTTTAAAAATGGCAATTTTTGGTCCTTGGTCGCAAAATTGGTGTATCGCAAAATTTTAACTCGCAAAATTGGAGTAAGCACTGTACCTAGTTGTAGTTTTACAGGGCCTTGGCTTTACGCTCGTGTGGCCGTCTCCATATCTACACTTATCCAACTTTTTTTTTTAAACTAAGCACACTCGTTACTGACACCACTTCTTCACTCAAACTGTTCCAAGTCTCAATACATCTTTGCGGGAAACTATATTTTTCAACATCTCTCGGACATCTTCTCTTCCTCAGTTTTTTACTATGCGATCTTGTGCTTCAAATGTCATATTCTTCTCTCAGGATCAGCTTTTCATTATCCACTTTATCCATTCCGTTGATCAATATATAAACTTGTATCAGATCCCCTCTCTCCCTTCTCTGTTCCAGGGGTGGTAGATCCATAACCTTTAGTCTCTCCTCATATGTCATCCCTTCAAATTCTGGAATCATTCTTGTAGCCATTTTTTGTAGTCTCTCCAACTTCCTTATGTGTTTCTTTTTAAGGGGGATCCACACAAATCCTGCATATTCCAATCTAGGTCTTATTATAGTACTTATCAATTTCTTCATAATTTCTTTGTCAATATAGTGAAATCCTAATCCAATTCCTTAGCAAATTATATGTCTCTCTGAAAATTCTATCAATATGGCTTACCGGTTGATTGTTTTCTTCCATCGTCACTCCCAAGTCCTTTTCCTTTTTTACTTTCTCCAGTTCTACTCAATCTCCCATCTTATAGATTCCCACTGGTTGTCTTTCACTCTTTCCCACTTCCATGACATGGCTTTTGTCCACATTGAATTCCTGTGTGTGTAATTAACCTCGGTCGTCTGCTGGTCACACTGCCAGTCTTCCCCATTATGGAGTGAGCTCAGAGCTCATAGACCGATCTTCGGGTAGGACTGAGACCACAACACACTCCACACACCAGGAAAGCAAGGCCACAACCCCTTGAGTTACATCCCGTACCTACTTGCTGCTAGGTGAACAGGGGCCACACATTAAGAGGCTTGCCCATTTGCCTCGCTGCTCCGGGACTCGAACCCGGCCGTCTCGATTGTGTGAGTCGAACATGCTAACCACTACACTACGCGGTGTGTGTGTGTGTGTGTGTGTATTTACCTAGTTGTAGTTTTACAGCGCCTGGGCTTTATGCTCGTGTGGCCCCATCTCCATATCTACACTTATTCAATCTTACTTTAAAAGTATGCACACTCGTTGCAGACACTACTTCTTCATTCAAACTGTTCCATGTCTCAATACATCTTTGCAGGAAACTATACTTTTTAATATCTCTTACACATCTTCCCTTCCTCAGCTTCTTACTATGAGATCTTGTGCTTCGACTGGCATATTCTTCTCTCAGGATCAGATACTCATTGTCCACTTGGTCCATTCCGTTTATCAATTTATAAACTTGTATGAGATCCCCTCTCTCCCTTCTCTGCTCCAATGTTGGAAGATCCAAAGCCTTTAGTCTCTCCTCATATGTAATCCCTTCAAGTTCTGGGACCATTCTTGTAGCCATTTTTTGTAGTCTCTCCAGCTTCCTTATGTGTTTCTTTTTGTGAGGGGTCCACACTACTCCTGCATATTCCAATCTGGGTCTTATTATAGTACTTATCAGTTTCTTCATCATTTCTTTATCCATGTAGTGAAATGCTATTTCAACATTCCTTATCAAATTGTATGTCTCTCTGAAAATTCTATCAATATGGCTAGCCGGTTGATTATTTTCTTCCATCGTCACTCTCAAATCCTTTTCCTTTTTTACTTTCTCCAGTTCTACTCCATCTCCCATCTTATATATTCCCACTGGTCGTCTTTTACTCTTTCCCATTTCCATGACATGGCTTTTGTCCACATTGAATTCCATCTCCCACTCTTTACTCCATTCCCAGATCTTATTTAGATCTTCTTGCAGTATTTCACAGTCTTCTTTTTGCTTTATAACTCTGCACAGTTTCGCATCGTCCGCAAACAGATTTATGTAGCTCTTCACTCCTTCTGGCATGTCATTTATATAAATGTGTGTGTGTGTGTGTGTGTGTGTGTGTGTGTGTGTGTGTGTGTGTGTGTGTGTGTGTGTGTGTGTGTGTGTGTGTGTGTGTGTGTATTTACCTATTTGTGTATTACAGGGCCTGAACTAAGCTCTCTGTATCCTGTCTCCTTGTCCATTCCTGTCATATCTCTCTTTCATTTGATTGACACACACCGCATCAACGACATCACTGCTCAGTTTATTCCACTTATCAATGCTACGATGCGGGAAACTGTATTTTCTCACGTCATTTAGACAGATGTCTTTTATTAGCTTTTTTCCATGTCCTCGGAGATTATTATTTGTGGTCACCTTTATCAACTCTCTGTCCAGTATGTCAATCTTGTTCACCAATTTATACATAGTTATCATGTCTGCTCTTGTTCTTCTCTCTTCTAATGTGGTCAGCCCCAGGTTCCTCAGTCTTTCCTCATAGTCTAACTCCCTGAGTCCTGGTACCATCCTTGTTGCCAGCCTCTGTACCCTTTCTACCTTCTTCACATTTTTCTTCATATGCGGTGACCAGACACAAGCTGCATATTCTAGCTGGGGTCTTATTAAGGTACATAATATCTTTTTCATCATTCCTTCATCTAGGTAGTGGAATGCAAGGCCAATATTTTGAAGCATGTTATATGTTTTCCAAAAAATCTTGTTAATGTGTTTCTCCAGTGACAAAGTGTTTTGCACGCTTACTCCTAAGTCTTTTTCCTCATTAAGTGTTTTGCACGGTTACTCCCAAGTCTTTTTCCTCATTGGTCTCTTTAATTTTCTCATCACCCAGCCTGTAATCCCAGTTTGGTCTGTATCTACTTCTTCCCATTTTCATAACATGGGTCTTGTCTATATCAAATTCCATCTGCCACTCCTTACTCCACTCATATATTTTATCAAGATCTTCCTGTAACTTGTTACAATCTTCCACATTCTTTACTCTCCTCATAATTTTAGTATCGTCCGCAAACATGTTCATGTAACTGTCAATTCCTACTGGCATATCATTGTGTGTGTGTGTGAGCATGCATGCATGCACACTGACAATACTAATGATGTTAGTGATAGTAATGGTATATAATAATAATAATAATAATAATAATAATAATAATAAAAACAATAACAATAATAATGAGAGAGAGAGAGAGAGAGAGAGAGAGAGAGAGAGAGAGAGAGAGAGAGAGAGAGAGAGAGAGAGAGAGAGAGAGAGAGAGAGAGAGAGAGAGAGAGAGAGAGAGAGAGAGAGAGAGAGAGAGAGAGAGAGAAATTCCTACTGGCATATCATTGTGTGTGTGTGAGCATGCATGCATGCACACTGACAATACTAATGATGTTAGTGATAGTAATAGTATATAATAATAATAATAAAAATAATAACAATAATAATGAGAGAGAGAGAGAGAGAGAGAGAGAGAGAGAGAGAGAGAGAGAGAGAGAGAGAGAGAGAGAGAGAGAGAGAGAGAGAGAGAGAGATTGTGGGAAATAGTGCAGGGTTGGTGCTAATCCTTCCTGGATTTTCCTCCTCTCTTGAGTCCCTTCCCTTCATGGTGGGGGTTCACAGCCACCACTCAATTACAGGCTACTTTTTAAACCCAGCTGCAGAAGTGGCTGATGAATGTGTACTGCAGCTTATTTAGAGAAATGATTACCCTAAACTTTTTTGCAATGTATGAGTGAATAATATTTTCTAGAGAAGTGGAAATCTGATGCATTATCATCCTATCATGCT
This sequence comes from Portunus trituberculatus, assembly GCF_017591435.1. Lineage (NCBI taxonomy): Eukaryota > Metazoa > Arthropoda > Malacostraca > Decapoda > Portunidae > Portunus > Portunus trituberculatus. The sequence goes on along the minus strand of NC_059292.1, from coordinate 21,475,653 downwards.
CCAGGAAGTCACCATTGAATAAACAATCACTTGTGAAAATTTCATGTCAATCAGATGAATACATACAGCAAAGCAAGAACAAAATTATGAAAAGTCTTTAGGAGCAAATATCTCAGTGTTATTTTACACTTCAAAAATTTTCACAAAATCGGAATAAACTCTGATCAACTTTTGTCTGGTATTATTTTAAACAATAATAATGCAATTTTTCCATTGCAATTAGATTTTTCATAATATGTATAGAAAACGGGAGAGAGAGAGAGAGAGAGAGAGAGAGAGAGAGAGAGAGAGAGAGAGAGAGAGAGAGAGAGAGAGAGAAATGGAGGAAGTGGGGATGAATTCAAACAGGATATTGAAAGAAAAAATGGATAAGACATGAATGAAATAGAAATATAACAGAAGATAGGAATAACAAAGGAATAACCAATCTTCCTTGCATTGTTGCTCCTGTTGAAGATGGACTTATGTTTTGTATGGCCACTTTTGGTTTTGCTCCCTGGGCCTCATCGGCATATTTTGAATTTGGTAACTTATTTCTTACAGGTCTATCCACTTCATTTCATTCTTCCTGGGAGCATGTGGGTGTGTGGTGGTGTGCACTGGCGGCCAGGCCTGGTAGCTTTGTGTGTGTGGTGGGATGCGTTGGCGGCTGTTTATGGCTGGCCCTTGTTTGTTTCCCGCGCCGTCATCTGGAGTCTGGAGTGTGTGTGTGTTTTATCTAGTTGTATTGTACAGGGTTTGAGCGAGGCTCATAGTGTCCTGTCTCCATGTATCCATTTGTCAAATTTTTCCACCGTTCTATGTGGAAAACTGTATTTTCCAATATCCTTCACACACTGCCTCATCCTAATCTTCTTTAAATGTTCTCTTGTTCTCCTAGCTTCTTCTGCCACCAGCACCAGGTCTTCCTTGTCTATTTTTTCAATGTCATTTATTATTTTATACATTGTTATTCGGTCTCTTTGTTCTCTTCTATGTTGTATGGTTGGCAGTCCCATTTCCTTCAGCCTTTCTTCATGAGTTAGGTCCTTTCGTTCTGGCACCATCTTTGTAGCTATCTTCTGAATCTGTTCTAATCTTCTTATATCTTTTTTTTAGAGCTCAGAGATCACACCACTGCTGCATATTCCAACTAAGAACATATCATGCTAGTAATAATTATTTTCATCATATCTTTGTCCATGAATTGAAATGCCACTCTAATATTAGTCAACATTTTACAGGCATCATAGCACAGTTAAAGGTTTAATGAAAGTAAAAATTATGAAGTTAAACATTTAGGCAGTTTAATTTAAGACTAAGTCATTATAATGTACACTAATGTATGTAACTTTATAATGTTGATGATCTTAAATTTATGAAGGGAAGGAGAGTGAAACGGCAAAGACACTAACCGGCAACCTGTGGAATGTAAACAAAGGGCGCATCATTGTACTGCATACAAAACTTATGTACCACATTTCCACAAGGCTTTCCATTTTATCCACTGCAGAGTCATGAGTTCAGGTGGTTCTTTTTAGCTTGCAAGGAAGATACGGTCTCACCAGCCTTCTTAATAGAGTCTGCTGACTTGAAAATAGTAGAGACAATAGATGGAGTCAAGCTATGGTAGCAAGCAATGCTATTAGTTTTCTCGCCTCTCTCGTGTCTATGAATAATATCCAGCTTCACTTCGAGAGTAAGAGACTTCCTGGTCTTTGTAGCAACGCTAGGCGACATTGCAGGGCGTTTTGGTGGCATGTAAAGTGAGGGAAGACGAGCTGCTGCTGACGCTATTATTGTTTTGAACTAGGGGGAGTGAGTGGTGTGCATTTTGTCCACGAGAGGCGCTGTTGTATTCAAAAGCTTATCGGCTTGCGTTATACAGCGGGGCTTTCAAACTTGGAAAAAAATTACCTGGATAAAATGTCATTAAAGTGAGTTTGGTGTTCGTTAAACGAGCAGATGGTAGTAAAAGGAAACGTTCGTTGTAGCGACATTTCGTTGAGTGAACTTTCTTTAAGCGGGGCTTGCCTGTATATGCTAATCCCAATATCTTAATTATATGTTTTTCAGGGTTCAGATTTTCCTGTATAATCACTCCCAGATCTTTTTCCTCTTTAGTCTTCACTATTTGTTCCTCTCCCATCACATAGTTCCATACCAGTCTTCTCTTACTCTTTCCCAATTCCATTTTGTAACATTTCATTTCTTGGCATTGAACTGTAATTTCCACTTTTTACTCCACTTGTAGATTTATTTATATCTTCCTGCAGCAGCAAACAGTCCTCTTGGGTTTTGATTACTCTTAGCAATTTTGCATCTTCAGCAAACAAATTAATATACAGTAAGTCCTCCTTATACAGTACTTCGTTATCCAGTAAATTCACAATTACTGTGTTTGGTAATTACTACCCTCAATTCTATTTACGGTAAGAAAAATTCACAGATACAGTATCTGCCCGTGTTTTGTGTACACCGTACTGTAGCGCCACCACGCCACCACAACAATCAGTCTCTTCCTGCGTTTCCCAAGAACACAAGTGAAATCCCTATGTCATGTTTTTTGTGGATATTATTATCACGACTCACAGTGACGCACCAATAATGCCCCCAAAACATTCTGCAGACACTGCTGGAGTTGAAAAGGCAAAGCAAAAGAGGAGTAGTCTGACATTGGAGGTAAAATTAGATATTTTGAAGAGGAAAGAGCAGGGAGAAGGTATGTCCACCATAACTTGAAACTTGGGCCTAGCCCAGCCGACAGTCTGTACAGTGTTAAAGAATCGTGAGGTTATAAAAAAAAGCTGGAGAGAATGTAATGGATCTGCAGAGCAGAGCCTTGTCTGCCCACTCAGAGTAAGGGCTGAAATCCCTCCTGTCCCTTAGCCTCGGAAGGGACATCATCTGATAGAATACATGGCGAGTGAAAGGTAAATAAAAACATTTTCTGTTTATTTCTTTTGTGCAGTACTATTTCACATTATTTTATATGACTATTTTCATGTATTTTCATGTCTGTAGGGGTGACTTTCGACGTGCTGAAACACATCCCCTATTATTACAAGTTATAATCGGTTCGGTATATGGTAATTTCAATTTCTGGTAAGGTTTTCAGGAACACATATGTACCATATAACGAGGACTTACTGTAACTGTTTACCCAATTTTGTATGTCATTTACATATACCTGGAACATAATGGGGGCTAACACTGATCCTTGTGGCACTCTACTTGTTACTTTACCCCAAGATGAGTATGTATCTCTGATCACAGTTCTCATCTCTCTGTCCTTCAAATAATCCCTAATCCAATCTAACAAAGTTCCTCTCAGTTCTCCTCTGTTAACTTCCAAAGTAGTCTGCCATGAGGGACTTTATAAAAGCCTTTTTTATGTCCAGGTATACCGTGTCCACCCATCCATCTCTGCTCTCCAGCCCTGCTATTACTCTTGAGTAGAAACTTAATAAGTTTGACACACATGACTGTCCTGTTCAGAACCCAAATTGTCTGTTTGCTTTCACCCATTCCATTCTCTACTTTATCCTCCCCATCCTGTATTTTTTTTTGTAGGCTCTTTAAAGAATCTTCATAGTTGTAACATGTAGCCTTTACTATATCGCTTTGTTTCTTTATCTTCTGCATCTCCTGCTTCATCTCTTGATTTATTTCTTTTACTTTCTCACATTCCTCTAATCTCACTTTTAGTTCAGTGTTTTCTTTTAATAACTTGTCTTGTTTTTCCATCATATTTAACATCACCTCCTTCATGCATCTTATCTCCCTTTCCACGTTTATCAGCCTCCTCATATTACCTCTATAATCAGAATAATCCTTTTCCGTATTATCATAACTCAGTCTCTTCAGTATCAAAATTTTATTTATTGTGGAGACAGGAGATCCCTATGGCCCTCTCTTCCCCTTGTACACATGTCTAGGTCAGGCTCCAACGCCTGCTGAAGTGCTTCCCTGGAGCTGTTTTCATGTGTCTTGTTGGTATGGCTTCTTGACAGCGTGTCAAGGCATACATCAGACATACATCAAAGCCAGTGGAAAGTTAAAGCATATGATGACTGGTAGGATCTGCTCTGAGGGTAACTGAGCAGGATCAATGAGGAAGAAAAAAAAAAAAAAAATAAATAAATAAAAAAAATAAAAAAAAATAAATAAATAAAGTAAACAGAATAAAATTTTAAAATAAATACAAAATAAGAAATAAATAAAAACAAAATAAAAACAAAATAAAGTATATATACAGGTAACTCTTGATTTACACATGTTTAATTTACACGTTTTTGTTAATACGTGACCGAAATTTTTTTTATAATTAATTAAATTTGCGTGATTGGTTTGCTTATACGCGATTTGGCCCAACCGCATTTTCAAACTGAGCGCCAGACGCAATTTCAAACTGCGCGCCAGACAGTTCCGCAGCTGGCTGATAGGTGGGAGCTCCACTGCCATGGACGTACTCTTCTGCTACACAGTGATGCAAAAAGAATTTTCCAAGAAAAAGTGCCAGACCACCGTGTTTTCAAGAAAACACGAGTGGAAGATGTAGTACCAGAAGAGGATGTGGATGATCCCATGGAAGCAGAGGATGATGACATCCTTGACTGGGAGGTGGACAGCAACGGCATGCGCTTGTGAGAGGTGAAGACATTGGCGTCCTGCATTTATTTTTTTACTAGTGTTCACTTTTAAACTGTAGGGTTATTTTTGATAAGTGGATTTTTGATAAAGTGGAAAAGCTCAGAGGGAGATGGTTACCGACTGTGGTGTGAATGGTGAAGGCAGTGACGCAGTGAGTGTTGTGTTTGTTTCTTTGCTTTTTGTTTTCTCTTATTATTTTTTGCTTTCTCTTATTATTTCTTGCTTTTCCCTTTACTTTAAATACACTTCTAGTATTTAGAATGGTAAATAATAAAAACATGTTAATTTAGCCAAATAAATAGAGTATTTTGTACAAATTTTTTGGACCACATCTCGCATCCCCCCTATTATCTATTGTTTCTTATGAGAATTACAAGTTTGTTTTACGCGAATTTTGATATATGTGATGCCTATTGGAATGCATCTATCGCGTAAATTGAGAGTTACCTGTATTTATCTATCTATCTATCTATCTATCTATCTATATATATATATATATATATATATATATATATATATATATATATATATATATATATATATATACAGTAAAGTCCCGGGTTACGTCGGTCTTGAGTTACGTCAAACTCGTAGTTATGTCAGTCCACTATAAGGCAATTTGATTAAAAAAATTGAAAATTTATAAATCATAAAGTGCAGGATTTATTGTTATTGTTGGTGGCTGCCCGCCACACGCTTGAATACAATAACACCCTGCCTCACTTACACCACACCGTCGCCCCTGGCAAGAGTGTTATCCTACTTCTGCGTTTACTGACTCAAGTTCTTAGTATCTTGCTCAATGGCACCAAAGAGAAAACTCCTTAGTGACAGCAGTGATGCTAAGAAAAGGAAAACCATTATGCTACAAGAAAAAGAGGACATAATTAAAAGACATGAGAAGGGAGGCAGCAGCTGTGTGTGAGGGAGGAAGAAGAAAATGGGAAGCCCGTTACCATGACAACGGGAGGTTGACGACCTTGAGGGCTCGCACACCCATCACAACAATAACAACTCCGGAGCCTTCGCCTGGGCCACACGACACTGCAGCTGACTTGCACCGTCTGCGCCTGTCTGCTGATCCCTATTGCCCTTTCCTATTGCATTTCCTGCCCGCTGCCCACGCTTCTACTCCCACCGCACTGCACCACGCTCCCAGCTGTCCGCCCTGTGGGCGCCACAACATTCGACCTGCCCACCCTCCTGGCGGCCTCAGGCGTCCACCCCTCTCGGCAACCTGCAGTCCTTTGCGTTCGTGGCCCTAATCAACAACAAAAACAAGCTTGTGTTTCATATTCCTACATAGTTGTAAATAATATAACAATATAACCTTTAACTTACCTGAATGACCATAAACAATGATTGGTTGAAAACTCGATAATATGCTTTGAAATGTACAGAAACTCGAGTTACGTACAAAATTGACTTACGTCATGTTTTAGGAACGTAACTCTGACGTAAACCGAGACCTTACTGTACTACTATATGGATATCAATTTTGGCAGAACTATATGAAAGGAACAAACATCACAGCTGTGGAAGGCAAGACTCCCTCTCCCTGATAAGGACAAGGTCTGGGTACTGGAGCACTGATATCTCACAGTACTATATAGAAAAAGGCTAAGAACATAAGAACAAGATGGAAGCTGCAAGAAGCCAGTAGGCCTACACATTGCAGTCAGTAAATGTTGAAATGCAAGCTTCAGAAATCATGCAGTTGCCACCCTATGATGGCTAAACTGTTGGATGCCATGCATAAATGATTATATATAGTATCAACCTATGAAGTTGTTTGGAACAATTCAAGCACAACTCAAGAGAAAAATATCTAAAAAAAAAAAAAAAAAAAAATAACCAGCAATTCTTATGAACATTTTACATTCTAAAAGCAATCTTTATTTATCAAATCTACCATTCTATATGAGAGGCTGGCAATTGCACACTGGGTAGTCCAGATGAGGCACCACACATTCACACACTTAGCCCCGTCAGACCCCCACTGGATTCTTTTTTTTTTTTTTCTTTTTTTTCCCACATACAAGTAGATTTCCAAACACCTAACAGCATGACACTGACTTAATGGTAGCATATAGAGTATAGACAGACAGGGAATGGCATTCACATATAGAGCTGTGTGTTGAGTGCGTGATGCATAATGGAGACTTCTGTAAAAATAAAACTGTATCCAAATGACTAAAGTATCTTTTTATCTCTTACTTGTGAAAAGTACCCCAGTGGTATCTATCAGGCTCTGGCCAGCCAGACACCTCAAACAGCCATGAATACTGGTGGCCACGTGATGGTCTTGCATAATACGATGGTATAAAAGAATCAAACTGTAATAGTAGACTGCTTACTAATCATCACTATGCTGATCAATACTTGTATAAGCACTTGTGATGAGGTATTACATTGTTCACTGTAGCTGTTCATCATTCATCACAATTCATTGCACTTGTTCATGGCTTCATTGCTGCAGACTTGACACCCAAACAATATACTACAGCTGGCCCTGGTATAATTATCATCTTGCCTAACATCCATATCTTCCCTGTATGATGATGGATAGCCTATGAATCTCTCCCACTTTATACCATCACAGATAGCTTCTTCCCTGGTGTTCATCTTTCTCAGTCTTCCTCCACAGTTGGCCCAAGCAGCATTGTCATAACTGATATATTATTGTTCTGGATTCTATCACATCACTTATTGAAGCAATTTAACATATCCAGCTTGGTATCTACAGAACAAACACTCAGTCATCCCACACATATCTCGTAAAGGCCTTTTTTTGTTCCTCTTATCATGCATACAATGTACCTCCTGCTTATGTACAAACTTCTTATTTTGCACACCAAACATCTGTTACCAAATTTAAGTCATAGTTTGTATTCTTGAATGGCCTGAGTTCTATAAAATGATTTTAAATGGCCAAAGAAATTAATTCCCCTGAGTGTCTATTTCATAGCAATAGTGCAGAATCCTTCTCAAACTATCACTAGTCATGGAAACATCCTTGAAAACTACAATAACTTCCACTTCTCACACTAATGAAGCAAATAATTTGAGAATTCAATACTTAGACAACCAATTAAAAAATGAGTTATCTACTTTCTCAATAAACATAAGATGAACCAGTAATGAAACATACATCACAAGCTTATATAAGAACTTGTAGGAATGCAATAACTTGCAGAGAAAGGCAAGCAACAAAAGCAAAGGCAATCAATTGATCACTCTGCTCCTCTCAAAAGCCTTACAATTTGCAGAGTATGTGATATGGCTAGGCCCAAGGCCTATATTTAGAAACACAAAAGACAATTAGTCAGGTTCTCAGGTATTGTTCCTCACTGATGTACTAGAATCCTTGTTAAATAATCACTAAAATCATGAAAACACTTGAGCACTAAAACTTTCCACTCCGGCCCAGTGAGTGAAAGATTCTTACTGAACTATTCAAATTAGCCAAGGTAAGACGCTGAAACGTCTACAAGGTCTTAGGCTCTGTGCACCCCTCTAGGGACTGGGGAAGGAGGAATGAACGTTACTATTGCTGGCATGACGTACAAGCAGGATACGGCAGGGCATGCATGGGAGGCTAAATGAGAGCTTGGATCAGTATTTGTGCATGTATATAGGGTGCATGGACACCAGGGCGCAGCATTGGTGCTTGTAGTACTGCTTTGAACACCTCCCCACCTGTCCTACCACCTGTCTAAGTGCTGGCTGCTGCTGCTGCTGTGGCTGTTGATGATGATGGTGGAGTTGGTGGTGGTGGTGGTGGTGGTGGTGATGGTGACGATGCTGCTGCTGTTCTTGTTGTTGATGTTGCTGCTGCTGCTGCTGCTGCTGTTGTTGTTGTAGTAGTAGCTGTTGTTGTTGTTGATGTTGTTGTTTTTGTTGCTGCTGCTGTTGTTGCTCCTGTTGAAGTTCATGTGGTTGCTGTTGGTCTTTGGAAGAAATCTGATTTTCTGTCTTCTTTAGGTGGCTTCTTTTCATCAAGAGCAGCATTGGGGAAAAGTTTGTCATTACTAACCCTAATAGATGCAAGAACCTGGCCTGTAACTGATGCTTTTTGCAGTGCACAGTTCTCCTTTCCTCATACACACACACACACACACACACACACACACACACACACACACACACACACACACACACACACACACACACACACACACACACACACACACACACACACACACACACACACACACACACACACGCCTGGTAGCTCAGTGGTTTGAGTGCTGGCTTCACAAGCCAGAGGACCAGGGTTCGATTCCCCGGCCGGGTGGAGATATTTGGGTGTGTCTCCTTTCACGTGTAGCCCCTGTTCACCTAGCAGTGAGTAGGTACGGGATGTAAATCGAGAAGTTGTGACCTTGTTGTCCCAGTGTGTGGTGTGTGCCTGGTCTCAGGCCTATCCGAAGATCGAAAATAATGAGCTCTGAGCTCGTTCCGTACGGTAACGTCTGGCTGTCTCGTCAGAGACTGCAGCAGATCAAACAGTGAAACACACACACACACACACACACACACACACACACACACACACACACACACACACACACACAAACACAGATGAAGAGCCAGAAAGAAAAGATAAGACAGGAAGAAAAGAAGGGAACATTACTGACCAATACTCTTCTTTGCTTCAACCCCAACCTACTGGCTTTTGTGTCAAGAAAATATTTTTTTTCCATGCAGTTAAGTGGTACTCCTATGCATATTGAATGTTTAGTGAGTCTACCTCCAAATTCTGCAGTAGTATAGCATTTGCTTCAGAAAAAAACTATGTTAGCTCAGCCCTATAAGGTATAAAGAGGAGAATGTTCCAATGTGTAATAATATATATTTACTTTGCCATCTAGTTCTCACTCCAAAACACATGGTGGTGTTGAGGTGTCTATAACATCAACACTGTTCTTGTTCTCATAATTAACAGTTTTAGTAGGATGCTGTGTTATACAATGGCAATAAGAGGCCTTCAATCATCAAAACCTCTGTATCAATATCAAGGTTGTAGTCCTTCTAATTAAAGAATAATATTATTGAAATGCAGGTGAATTCATAAATCCATTAAGTTTAATTAATATTTTTAGAAAATCTGAAAAATGTTAATGTAACCACTCATACATGCTTGTCTCAATTCAGTTAATTTTCAAGTAATTCTGAGGCAGCTTTTCTTTTCAATTCTTTATTAATAAATGAAAATTTTAACACATATACCATAACGAAGTGAAAAAAAAATCTTACTAGTAAGTTTAAAAGCAAATAAAAGATTCTCATACTGCAAAATGCCATCATCAACAAATGAAGATAGGAATACACAGGCTTTTGAGAATCAACTTACTTCTTCCCGTCTGCTGCTTTGGTCCTGTCTGCCTCGGCTTGGCTGACCTTAGCAAGGCGGTGAGAAAGGCTGGTCCGAGGTACCACAAAGTCTGTCTCAGCTTGGCTTGAGGCCCTGTGAGGGTCTACCAGTGGCATCATGCATCTAATACCTGCAACACAACATGCACTCTTTCGTAAGTTGTATCCCCGTTATGATATTAGTCTAGAGTAGAAGAAATCTATCTTATGTTATGTTATTTTTCCAAATACAAGCAAACCCCGCTTAACGAACGTTCACACAACGAAATTTCGCTACAACGAATGTTTCCTTTTACTACCATCTGCTCGTATAATGAACACCAAACTCGCTTTAATGAAACTTTATCCAGGTAATTTTTTTCAAGTTTGAAAGTCCTGCCGTATCACGCATGCTGACAGGCTTTTAAATACACCAGTGCCTCTCGTGGACAAAACGCGCACTACTCACTCCCCTACCCTTCCCCATTCTAAGTTCAAAACAATAACAGAGTCCAGCAGCAGCTTGTCTTCTCTCGCTAAACATGCCACCAAAACACCCTGCAACTAGCCCTGCAATGTCGCCTAGTGTTGCCAAGAAAACCAGGAAGTCTCTTACTTTCGAAGTGAAGCTGGATATTATTCACAGACACGAGAGAGGCATGAAAACTAATAGCACTGCTTGCCACCATGGCTTGACTCCATCTAGTGTCTTTACTATTTTTAAGTCTGCAGAAAGCCTTGTGGAAATGCAGTACATAAGTTTTGGATGCGGTACAATGATGCGCCCTTTGTTTACATTCCACAGGTTGCCACCTAGCGTTTTTCCTGCTCCACTCTCTCTCCCTTCATTAATTTAAGATCATCAACATTATAAAGTTACTTACATACATACATTAGTGTACATTATAATGACTTAGTCTTAAATTAAACTGCTTAAATGTCTAACTTCATAATTTTTACTATCATTAAGCCTTTTACTGTACAGTGATGCCTTGGAATACGAACTTAATCCGTTCAAAATTTTTTTCTTACTTCAAAGCATCAAAATACATGTATTCTTATGGAAGAAATTATAATTCGTTCCAAACCACCCCCCAAGACCAAAACAAATATATACTACTATTACTATCATGCTATAACTATAAAAGATAGGAAAATAAAGCAGGAAAGTAAGCAAAATGTAATACAGTAATCGCCCGCATATCTGGATTATAGCAGCCAAGGCCCTGGCAGATACGCGAAATATCCGGATACGCGGAATTTCCTTTCCCAATCCCTTATAAATTGAGAAAAAACATATTCATAACCCAAATGGGTAAGAAAACAAGGTATGAAAGCACATTAAATGATTGTGTATACAATAATGACTTCCTGGAGCATGGTAAAATGATAACATATCAGATACCTGCTTCTCTAGAATATGTGATGGTTGGGAAGGTGCCATCAGCAGCGTCATGGCAATCTGCCGTTTTACAGCTGAACTGGACACTATCTGAGTCATTATTAGTGTGTTGAAGTGAGATAATGATAGTTAAGTATTTATTGCTTGTCTGGTACAGCTTTCTACCTCTGTCACAACATAATCTTTCGTAATAGTGTTATTGTGAGAGCTATGTTGTTGTGATGATGAAGGCAGTAAGAAAAAAAAAAGTGTTTGAAAAAATCATGTCTTATGATATAGAGAGATGGTGGAGAAGCCTGGCAGTGAGGCAGGGTCTTGGAGGGTCTTGGGGGGGGGAGATAACACGAACGATGGAGGGGAGAGGGGAGGCCAGAATTGAAAGTCCAGCTGTCTCCCAACAATACATTTGTTGTTTGTTTCTAGTTGTCTTCTCTTCTTGATGTTTCTCATTCTAATTCTTGTCAACTTATACCTGTCAGGCAAAACTTAGAGAGCTAAATGACACACCTCCCTACTTGACTCCTGGCCACGTACTGTCAGGCTATGACATAACCACACAAGACATTTAAAAATGTCTTCCTGATGGGAAGGGTATTTAATTATCAAAAAATAAACTAAACTATCTGGTAATTTAGGGTCTGAAGATTTTGAAGATACAATAGTAATCCCAAAATCTTAAATCCCCCCAAATTAAATAAATAAATCCTGCATCTTACTAAAGTCTGAGTTTAATTTTTTTGGGAGGTGGGTAATTCGTATAAGTCAGATATATACAGGCAACCCCCACTTAACGAAGGGGTTACATTCCTAAAAAACCCTTCATTAAGCGAACCAATTATAACAAGTTTAACCCATGACTTGAGCTTCCATTGAGAGTAAACAAAGCGAGAGTGCATCACAGTACAATGAAAGGTTTAATGAAAGTAAAAATTATGAAGTTAAACATTCAAGCAGTTTAATTTAAGATTAAGTCTTTATAATGTACACTAATGTATGTATGTAAGTAACTTTATAATGTTGTTGATCTTAAATTTATGAAGGGAGGGAGAGTGGAGCGGGAAATACGCTAGGTGGCAACCTGTGGAATGTACACAAAGGGCGCATCATTGTACTGCATACAAAACTTATGTGCCACATTTCCACAAGGCTTTCCATTTTATCCATTGCAGAGTCACGAGTTCAGGTAGTTCTTTTTTAGCTTGCAAGGAAGATATGATCTCACCAGCCTTCTTAATAGAGTCTGCTGACTTGAAAATGGTAGACAGTAGATGGAATCAAGCCATGATGGGAAGCAATGCTATTAGTCTTCTCGCCTCTCTTGTGTCTGTGAATGATATCCAGCTTCACTTCGAGAGTAAGAGACTTCCTGGTCTTCTTAGCAACACTAGGCGACATTGCAGGGCGTTTTGGTGGCAAGTAGAGATACTGCTGACGCTGTTATTGTTTTGAACTAGGGGGAGTGAGTGGTGTGCGTTTTGTCCACAAGAGGCGCTGGTGTATTCAAAAGCCTGTTGACTTGCGTGATACGGCGGGGCTTTCAAACTTGGAAAAAATGATCTGGATAAAATTTCGTTAAAGCGAGTTTGGTGTTTGTTAAACGAGCAGATGGTAGTAAAAGGAAACCTTCGTTGTAGCGAAATTTCATTGTGTGAACCTTTGTTAAGCGGGGATTGCCTGTATACTTTGATGAAAATGCAACTTCTCGTAGCCAGAAACAACCGTCACCACATACTCCAAAGTGACTCCATCAAACCAGCACCACACACTCTTATATAAGCCAATAAGTTTTATATATATATATATATATATATATATATATATATATATATATATATATATATATATATATATATATATACTGCATTCATTATGGAAAATAAATCAGGAAAGTAAGCAAACCAATAACGAAATAAAAATAACGATTCCAATATTGTCATGCATCATAATGTGTTTCTGAACTGTTTACTTATCCATGGAAATACATGTATATCTTATAATATTTATCTCACCAAGAAATACATAAAAAATAATAAAATACAGCATACTGACATAAGAGTAGGTGTGAGGGCTTGGCACTCTCACACCTACACAAACATATCCTTGTAAAAGCTGATATATGATTGGCTAAGTGACCATCTTGAAAACAATGGGCCAATGACAGGCCTCGATATATGACAGATAGCCTCAAACATAAACAAACTGTGCGGCATAAAGGAGCGCGCACGGTCTAGATATAAGATATATCTGGACCGTGGGAGCGAGGCTTCTGAAAAGCGCCATGATCATGCCTGACGGGATCTAACGCAAGAGCCATGATTGTGCCTGACGGGCTATAAGGGTTAAGGCTTTTAATTCATGAGCTGGATACTCTCTCTTCCCCTCGGATCTTCTAGAATCTTCCATATGTCTGTCTGTATGTCTCGTGACCACGTGTGCTGCTACGCTAGGCAATGATCTTAATAACTAAAAAAAACTTCATATTATTATCCATGGCACTACAAAACAACAACCAAACAACTGCAAACAACACTTCTGAGGCATTGAGGCAGCGTAGTGACCCAGCTGAATGCGCAGTGCTGAGCGCAATCTGTTGACCGAGTTTGTTATTGTTCGCACTCCAAAGCAAAGTTCGTCCTAAAAAAAAAAAAAAAAAAAAAAAAGTTCGTACTCAAAAGCGTTCGTATTCCAAGGTACCACTGTACTATGATGCACTCTTGCTTTGTTTACTCTCAATGGAAGTTCAAGTCAGGGGTCAAACTTGTTATAATTGGTTCACTTAACAAAAATTCACGCCATAAACTTTTTTTTTAGGAACGTAACCTGTTCATAAAGGAGGGGTTGCCTGTATCCAGAAATCCCCCAAATATTTAGAAAAAGAAGGTAATACATGTTGAATGAAGACATTACGTATTGTAAAAAGCTCAATTTACCAGAAAGATAAAGGCCATAGCCAGTTTGATACAAGAAGTCTGCAATCACAGTTCCCCAAAAGCACCACACCCTACTCCAAAGGCAGAATCACCAATGCAGCACCTATATGCAGAGTACAGCCTTTATCTTAATGGATCCCCTACCACACTCTTTTGAATCCTCTAACCAAAAAAACAAGACAACAGCAAAGGACAACAACAAAGGGTTGGCTAATTACAGATGAAGCACAGAAATGCAACAAGACAAAAGGTAAATTACCAGAATTCGTTCTCACACTAGCAGAACAGAGGGTAGCACAAACAAAATGGCTGAAGGGGACTCTCACACTGTGTTCTGATAGGTTTAGAGAGAGGTCTGACATCATCATGGGGCTGCGTGGTTCACCATGTGGCCGCCAAGTTTGAATTCAAATCGCCAAGCGTGCACTCGGTGGTCCGTGATCATTCTACCACCAAAAGTGAATTTTGCCAAGCTGAGATTCGCCAAGTGTGGGGGCTTACTGTATTAACTTTCCCAAACACCTCTTTAACATGAAGATGGAATGGTATATATAATGACAAAGTAAGCCACTCTATTTACTAATGTTTTTGGCTGCTAACCTCCAACATTATGCTAGATTAGATTAATGTCCTTGAGGATAGACTACTGATTTCAGGAAATTTAGTAGAGTGGCATGCCTTGCCTTAATATCAATCAATGGAATCTCAATGAGAAATTGACTATTATGGCCAGATCTTTAATAGAGAACTTGGTTAATCTGCAGAATTGGGCCTTGTACCCTATGCATACCATGCACATGCACACATAGACCCAAAAGGGTGTCTTGACCACTACCCTTTTTGCCTTCGTCAAACAAAGTGTCCTTTTAAGCCCACATTTTTTTTAATGAATTATTAAGTTCCTGTTGCGCATAGACTGTTCTGTCTAGTTGATAAATGTTGGATAAAATAAAATCAAAATAAATATTAGGTTGCAAGGATGCCTTCTACTATTTACGGGTTTAGTGACTGTCCCCCCCATCTACATGTGCCCTTCCGCCAACAGCAAAGCTGCACGTAGCGCACCTATACTTCTTTGATTGACAGGCATTAGTTGTCACTGCCAGATGACTCTCACAACTCTGTCCTACAGTTAGCCAACTACAAGCACTACACTTATTTAAGGTCTTCAGGCAGGTGAGTTATTTGGCCTAATACAGCAGTAGTGGTCAGCAGTAGAAGTGTGCGGTCAGCCATGATCTGCTGTGATCAGCTGCCTCCAGGTCTTCCTCGTATACAGAAATATATATCAAAGAAAGAATAGTCTGTTACACTAACATTGTGATTTTAAAGCCTCACCCGTGAAACTTTTATTGAATGTCATAGGCAATGACTGCTCCTTTCTGTGTCTTCCTCCACGCTGTGTGTGAGCAACCACTTAATTTGATAAAACTTGTGTTTTTTATGGCAGACTGATCCTATTTTGCTTTATTCTGTTTGTATATTTTGAAGACTTTACATACACACACACACACACACACACAAATGGGCAAGCCTCTTAATGTGTAGCCCCTGTTCACCTAGCAGTAAATAGGTACGGGATGTAACTCGAGGGGTTGTGGTCTCGCTTTCCCGGTGTGTGTTGTGTGTTGTGGTCTCAGTCCTACCCAAAGATCGGTCTATGAGCTCTGAGCTCGCTCCGTAATGGGGAAGACTGGCTGTGTGACCAGCAGGCGACCGAGGTGAATTACACACACACACACACACACACACACACACACACACACACACACACACACACACACACACACACATTGAGATGGATAGAAAATTACACTTGACCCTCGAAACAACGGACAAATGCGCACGACCCTGACTTTTGCAAAAGTACGTTAAAAACTGATTTACTAGGTTTAGGAGGCATTTTGATAGGTTAAGCACTCATGGGAAGGGTACAAATGCATAAAAAAGCCGTAAGCACTGTACAATGTTCGCTGTTGGTTGAAAACGCACGGACTGAAGATAAAACATGGCGGCCAACAGCTGATGACGCGACTGACCCACCACCTACCGGGAACGGACAATCGCGCGCATTTTAATATTCGTCCGTAGATTAAACCGGTCTCCAGAATTTGTCCGTTGATGGGAGGTCCGTTGTTTCGAGGGTTGAGTGTATTTGAGGGGGAGAGAAATAAGGACGGTAGTCAAAGATATGAAGTCCAAGTGGAGAGCAGTAGAAAGCGGAGTGCCACATGGGTCTGTATTGGCACCAATACTTTTCATCATTTATATTAATGACATGCCATAAGGAGTGAACAGCTACATAAATCTGTTTGCAGATGATACGAAACTGTGCAGAGTTATAAAGCAAAAAGAGGATTGTGAAATACTGCAAGAAGACCTAAATAAGATCTGGGAATGGAGTAAAAAGTGGGAAATGGAATTCAATGTGAACAAAAGCCATGTCATGGAAATGGGAAAGAGTGAAAGACGACCCGTATAAGACCCTATAAGATGGGAGATGGAGTAGAACTGGAGAAAGTAAAAAAGGAAAAGGATTTAGGAGTGACGATGGAAGAAAACAATCAACCGGTAAGCCATATTGATAGAATTTTTAGAGAAACATATAATTTGTTGAGGAATATTGGAGTAGCATTTCACTACATGGACAAAGAAATGATGAAGAAGTACTATAATAAGACCCAGATTGGAATATGCAGGAGTAGTGTGGACCCCTCATAAAAAAAGAAACACATAAGGAAGTTGGAGAGACTACAAAAAATGGCTACAAGAATGGTTCCAGAATTTGAAGGGATGACATATGAGGAGAGACTAAAGGCTATGGATCTACCAACCCTGGAACAAAGAAGGGAGAGAGGAGATCTGATACAAGTTTATAAATTGATCAACGGAATGGACCAAGTGGACAACGAGAAACTGATCTTGAGGGAAGAATATGACATTCGAAGCAGAAGATCACATAGTAAAAAGCTGAGAAAAAGAAGATGTCTGAGAGATATTAAAAAATATAGTTTCCCGCAAAGATGTATTGAGACGTGGAACAGTTTAAATGAAGAAGTAGTGTCTGCAATGAGTGTGCATACTTTTAAAGTAAGATTGGATAAGTGTAGATATGGAGACGGGGCCACACGAGCATAAAGCCAGGCCCTGTAAAACTACAACTAGGTAAATACCACTAGGTTAATACACACACACACACACACAGTAAAAAAGGAAAAGCAAAGGACTTAGAAGTGATGATGGAAGAAAACAATCAACCGGTAAGCCATATTGATAGAATTTTCAGAGACATAATTTGTTAAGGAATATTGGATTAGCATTTCACTACATGGACAAAGAAATGATGAAGAAATTGATAAGTACTATAATAAGACCCAGATTGGAATATGTAGGAGTAGTGTGGACCCCCCATAAAAGGAAATCCATAAGGAAGTTGGAGAGACTACAAAAAATGGCTACAAGAATGGTTCCAGAATTTGAAGGGATGACATATGAGGAGAGACTAAAGGCTATGGATCTACCAACCCTGGAACAGAGAAGGGAGAGAGGGGATCTGATACAAGTTTATAAAGTGATCAATGGAATGGACCAAGTGGATAATGAGAAACTGAACCTGAGAGAAGAATATGACATCCGAAGCACAAGATCGCATAATAAAAAGCTGATAAAGGGAAGATGTTTGAGAGATGTTAAAAAAACATAGTTTCCCACAAAGATGTGTTGAGACGTGGAACAGTTTGAGTGAAGAAGTGGTGTCAGCAACGAGTGTGGATAGTTTTAAAGTAAAATTGGATAAGTGTAGATATGGAGACGGGGCCACACGAGCATAAAGCACAGGCCCTATAAAACTACAACTAGGTAAATACACACACAAAAAGAGGTGACATCATAGGTGAAGGAGGTGAGAGAGGCATGGGAGCAATTGCCCTCCTGAGTTCTCAGAAACAAGTGAGATTCAGGCAAAACTTTCTTCAAATTCGGGCAGATCATGTAGGCCTATTTTTACCCGAATAATCAAAATAACCTCCATTAGAAATTCCTGTTAAAATTAGTCAAGATGAGCCCAAAAGTTTGAGAATGCACTGAAAACCTACAAAACACATCCACAAATAATAGAAAAAAATTGCAAAAAGACTGAAATAAATTGTGGTACTATTGCATCAATGGCACATAAGCCTCAATATCTCTAAGCAATACTGGCCTTATTGTCTCCCTTGTAACTGGTGGTTTTGGGTCCAAACGTAATTAAAATAGAAAGCACTGCCAGTCTTCAACTGAAGATAATATAACGTTGGCTGAAAATATGCAGAATGAGAGAGAGAGAGAGAGAGAGAGAGAGAGAGAGAGAGAGAGAGAGAGAGAGAGAGAGAGAGAGAGAGAGAGAGAGAGAGAGAGAGAGAGAGAGAGAGAAATCATCCCTAGTAAAGCAAACTTTGTCAAAACGAAGGCAACCTTGCAGGTTAGATAAGTCTGAGCCATACATTGAATTAAAATCAATGAGTGAGACAAGGTAGGCCTGTTGGTGGGAAGCTGTAAAGGCAGTTGAGCCACAACTTGTGAGAATAAGACTAGCCTTGTATTTCCAATAGGAGAGGTCACAATGGACGGGAAACTTTGGGATAGATGCCAGCCACACCGTGCACTGATTCTAAGATCATCCAGCAAGTGATTTTTCTGGCCATAGCACTGATGAGTCATGCCCCTTGGGACTCCCGTCTTTGTGCTTTCATCTCCAGAGGCATACCTTTTTTTGACTGCGCTGACCTGACTCCTCAACTCTCCCTCACTCACTCACTGTCCTCCACTGTGAACTGGTGAATGTCCTGTAATTGGTACCTTGCTTCTTAATATTTTGTTCAATGAATGATAGAACTTCAGAGAAATGAGCTGGAATCAGTCTGAAATACTGTCCAAATTTCCCTCATCCATTTCTAGCTCTTAAATTCCAGTAGTTTCATATTTGCTTGATATTCAAGGCTGAATATAACATTACTAACTCCTCTTCCTCTTCCTCCACCACCACCACCTCCTCCTCCTCCTCCACATTACTAACTCCTCTTCCTCTTCCTCCACCACCACCACCACCACCTCCTCCTCCACATCAAGAACTGTCAAGTCAACCAGCCTCCACCACAGCGAATGTCTCGTCTAGCATCGCACCCAGTGTGAACATACCCATAGCAACCAAAGTCAGACCGACTCGTGCGTCATGTGCCTCGTCTCCAGTGTGAAACGGCCTTAATGTTGCTTTATCTAAAATGTACAGCTGCAATAAAATACAAAATAAAAAAAATATTGATTTATTTACATTAGGTAAATATATGGGTAAAATTCAGGCAAAAAGTATTTTGCCCCCCTTGAAAGAACTGGACCTCCTACATCTAAGGGTGATGTTACACCAAGGAGAGAGAAAAAACTAGCTGTAAGAAGAAACAATGTTCACACAGTGTTATTTTCTTTGATAATACATTGCCTGAAAATATATAAGTGTTTCGTTGCTTTTTGTAATTGCAGATGAACTGCATGTCTTCCAAACATCAGTATTAAATGTGAATAATCTCATATCAAGTATAAAGTTGAGATAATTAGACTTGGTGGATTTGGTCCTTGACTATAGGCTCAATCACCACCAGATTAGACTGTAAATGAAAACCAGTCATCAACATAATCTGATTGTATTGTTAAAAACCATATAATGCTTTTTAATTAATAAATAAATGCCTAATTTTTTTTTTGCTCATATGCTTCATGCACTTGCATGGAATTGAACTGCCCTTTTAATACTCTGAGCCCCTGCCTTTCTACAACCCTGTGCATGTCCCTGATGCACACCACTTATATGCTTAGGTAGCATTCTTACTGTACTATACGTCTTTGAAGGTTTTAATCTGCAGAAGTTTAATTTTCACCCAGGACAGTGCTCTGAAATTTTAACAGACTCACAAAGTCTAAGTTCAGGTACTGTTAGTTTCTGTCAGAGTGAGCCTTGTAATAGCTTTGCATGATGTAGGTATGCACCTAAAAAAGTTCTGTAGTCACTGCTAAAAGCCATTTCTGTAAATTTTTATTTTCTATATGCTACAGTAAACCCCCAATTATCCAAAATGAAAGGGGGGAAGCCTCTTTCGGATAAGCCAATTTTTTTTAGATAATCCAGATTTATGATTTTTTACCTAAAAAATACTAATTTTTTTAGATAAAAAAAAAAAAAAAAAAAAAAAAAATCATAAAAACTGTTATTATGAAACCCCCCTTGGGCAATGGACGTTCCCGATTGACCCGCCTTCAGCTTGTCCAATATCTCCAGCTTCTGCTGCATGGTAAGGATGACTTTCTTTCTTTTCCCAGTTTCTTTGGGCACCTTAGGCATGGTGATGATGAAAAAAGCAAAGTGGAAACACTGGTTGCAGAATGCGGCTGGCGAGTGTAAACACAGTGATGTGACTGCCAACTGTCGATCGTAAACAGTGAAAGAAAACAAACGCACGATACGCTAAACAAAGCACGATTAAAACGTATTTATTTTAAATGTTATTAGAATTAGCTAAAGTAGTTGAAGAGTAAGAGAAAAGAAAATTAAATCAGATTAGAATATAGTAGCTCACCTTCTGAAAAGTTTTTTCCTGGTAATGAAAACAGTCTTTAGTTTAAGGCTAACAAATGAAAGGACAGAAGCAAAACAAAAATGTGTGCCAAAACTATCAACAGTGGTGTTCCACAGGGTTCTGTCCTATCACCCACTCTCTTTCTATTATTCATCAATGATCTCCTAAATCTGACTCAATGCCCTATCCACTCCTATGCTGATGATACCACCTTGCATTATTCAACAGCGTTCAACAGACGCCCAACCCAACAACAATTAAATGACTCAAGGCGAGATGCTATAGGACGCCTAACTTCTGATCTTTCACTTGTTTCTGATTGGGGCAGAGAAAACCTGGTTTTGTTCAATGCCTCAAAAACTCAATTTCTACAACTATCTACTCGACATAACCTTCCAGACAACTATCCTCTCTTCTTCAATAACACTCAACTTCCCTCTCCTCTACATTAAACACACTCGGTCTATCCTTCACTAAAAATCTAAACTGGAAATTTCACATCTCTACTCTTGCTAAATCAGCTTCCAAGAAGTTAGGTGTCCTGTGGCGTCTTCGTCCATTTTCTCTCCCTCCCAGCTGCTTGCTCTGTACAGGGCCTTATCCGCCCGTGTATGGAGTATGGCTCTCATGTCTGGGGGATCCACACACAGCTTTACTAAACAAGGTGGAATCTAAAGCTTTTCGTCTTATCAACTCTTCTCCTCTAACTGACTGTCTTGATTCTTTAAGTCACCGCCGCAATGTTGCATCTTTATCTGTCTTCTACCGCTGTTTTCATGCTGTCTGCTCTTCTGAACTTGCTAACTGCATGCCTTCCCCTCCTGCGGCCTCGCTGCACAAGACTCTCTACTTCTTCTCATCCCTATTCTGTCCATCTTCCTAATGCAAGAGTTAACCAGTATCTTCACTCCTTCATTCCCTACACTGGTAAACTCTGGAACTCTCTACCTGTGTCTGTATTTCCACCTGCCTATGACTTAAACTCTTTCAAAAGAGGAGTGTCAAGACACCTCTTACGTTAACTGGACCCTCCTTTTAGATTTTTTTGTTTTTTCTCTTTCTCCTACTTTCCTCTTAACAGGGCCTGGCAACCAGCGGGATTTTTTTTTTCCAACACTTTGTTTTCCCTTGGCCAGTGCCCTTGTAATGTAAAAAAAAAAAAAAAAAGTACTGATACACCTTAAATCACATGAAGAACCGAAGACAAATTACCGACCATGCCCGAATATGGAAAACTGAATTACAGAAGTCAAACCGAAGCGACAGAATTACACGAACATGAATTGAATGAAAAAAAAGTTAACTAGGGATGCCAATCAGTCATAATGCATATTCGCCAAATTGCAAACGCGAAATATGGAAAAACAAAAAGTTCATGGGATAGTTTTAATAATGTGTTATTTCGCTACAACGAAGGTTTCATTTTACCACCATCTGCTCGTTTAACGAAGTTTTAACCAGGTAATTTTTCCAACTTTAAAAGCCCCGCCGTATCATGCAAGCCGACAGGCTTTTGAATACACCAGCGCCTCTCGTGGACAACATGTGCACCACTCACTCCCCCTGTTTAAAACAATAACAGCGTCAGCAGCAGCTCGTCTTCCCTTGCTCAACTTACCACCAAAACGCCCTGCAATGTCGGCTAGCACTGCTAAGAAGACCAGGAAGTCTCTTACTCTCGAAATGAAGCTGGATATTATTCACAGACACGAGAGAGGCGAGAAAACTAATAGCACTGCTCGTCACCATCTACTGTCTCTACTATTTTTAAGTCAGCAGACTCTATTAAGAAGGCTGGTGAGACCGTATCTTCCTTCCATGCTAAAAGAACCACCTGAACTCGTGACTCTACAATGGATAAAATGGAAAGCCTTGTGGAAATGTGGTACATAAGTTTTGTATGTGATACAATGATGTGCCCTTTGTTTACATTCCACAAGTTGCCGGTTAGTGTCTTTCCCGTTTCACTCTCCCTCCCTTCATAAATTTAACATCATCAACATCATAAAGTTATGTACATACATACATTAGTGTACATTATAATGACTTAGTCTTAAATTAAACTGCCTAAATGTTTAACTTCATAATTTTTACTTTCATTAAACCTTTCACTGTACTATGATGCACACTTGCTTTGGTTACTCTTAATGGAAGTTCAAGTTGGGTTAAACTTCTTGTAATCGGTTCGCTTAACAAAGTTTCGCTTAACGAAGGTTTTTTTTAGGAACGTAACCCCTTCGTTAAGTGGGGATTGCCTGTACTTACATTATTTGTACACCGTTAAGTATATATCTTGCTTGGACAAGCATTTAGCTTTTTTCAATTATAGTTAGATATTCTTTTCTTGTCCATTCATCTGTAGCCACACATGGCTCAGTAGCGATAAACTTGTAATGGATAATTGTTACAGTGGTTGCAACCTCAGGCTGGTGGATTTTTATTACAGCTATAACCCACGCAATAACACCACCCATCCCCCAACACTGCATTTTTCCACCTCTTACCCCTCTGGTATGTGTTAATACATATGAGTACTATTCCAGTAGCCTTTAGCAGTCTTTTATGGATTTGTAGCTGATCACAGGGGTAGGGGGTTTGGGGGGTGGCAGAGCCCCTCCTCTAGGATATATTAGGTTGAGTTGTATTACCTTATGTTAGATTAGGTTTGGTTAAGGGTTAGGGTTAATTAGTTCAAATTAGCAGTCTGTTATAGATTTATGACTTGACTGTGGGTGTAGGGTGGAGATACTGACTAGCTAAGGTTAGGTTTGATTAAGGATTAGGTTTAATTAGTTTGAAATAAATTTTAACAGTATTTTATCGATTTTTTCCAATTTAGCCAAACTTGGCCTCTTAGACTTTTTTGGGAGCAACAAAATTTGGTCTGTTTTGGCTTTCTGCACCCAATAACCCATATTTCCCAACAGATCCCCAAGCTAGTTGGTGTTAGGGAAGGGGCTGGTAGCAAAAGGGAAAAAGGCCTTATTCTGCAATTTTACCTTTTACCAAGAACTTGTAAGGAACAGGACTTGTACCATTACTTGACCGTTCACACACTCTCAGAACACAGCACTCGGCCTCCACACAGAACATACATGACTAAAATGTTGGCAAAACAATCCTCGCACCAATATAAGCCTCACCACTGCCGCACAGGGGAAAAGAAACCGGTACCCCCAACACACACCAGATGAATACGGCTGAGGAGATGAAATGACACATTGTGACATCAAAGCTGCTTTGAACCCAACACAGGGGAAGACTATCATGTGAATTCATGTCCCTCCACCACCACTACCATACCAATTAAGGTTTAGAAAAGAATAACAATGACCAATGGTCCTCCACTGACACCACCAGCACTCCTTCACATCAAATAATTCTTGAGTAACACTGAATTTACCTACTTTATAAATAGCTAAAGAATGACCAAGGCCCCTCCATCACCACCACCACCGGCAGAAGGGATGTGAAGTACCTTTACTCCTGCACTGCCTTGCCCTGTAGGGAATAAATTATCACTGCCTTGTTGCCTCACCTAACAGAGGAAGGCTCGTGGTAAAGCCATCCTGACGCCCCGGGCTGGGTGTGCGTGTCTACTGTCTAGTGACTGCCTATCTGCTGCCTTTGCTGACGAAATGCTGAGGTGGTTTCGCTTCGGCCGTCTCCGACGCACCACAACAGACAACACTCTTCCTCCTCTTGTGGCGGCTTGTCAGTGCTTCCACGAGTTGATGAAATCTTACCCTAGATTTTTGTCGATTTTACCCTACATTCGAGTGTTTTACCCTAAATTGTCGAAGTTGCCCATTAATTGTTGATTAATACACTCTTATCATATATAAGTTTAAATATTGTCCCCCAACCCTAAGCACACACACAAGACTGCACACTACAGCCACTACTGCGGCTGCTCTGTGTGGACTCGTCCTCGCAAGTGACTGACTCTGTGTGTGAACTGTGATCTAACCGTCCGAAGGTCCAGAACGTGTACCTACGCGTAGTAGACGGGTGAGTGGAGACTGGGGAGAAAGGGGATGGGGTGGGAGGGTGAAGGGATGATACAAGTCACGCGGATGATTGTGTACATGAATCGAACATGAAAGAGAACCAGCCTGCCACCAGATTGGCACCACTCCAAGCACACCTATCCATAGGACGGCAGATTACCCTAAAATTACCCTAAACACTACCCTAAGAAGGGTCCAATTACCCTAGTTTAGGGTATTTTACCAAAAAATGGAAGCACTGCGGCTTGTGCTCCGATAATAACACAAGAAAAGAGAGAAGCTGCAAGAGGCAGCCTGGCCTACACTCGGCAGTCTCTTTATGATTAAAGCTACCTAATTCCATTTATCATCCCCATCCATGAACTTATCTGATCTTTAAAACTCCCTAATGACTCAGCCCTGACTACATGACCACTGAGTCCGTTCATCTCATCAACCACTGTTTGAAAACCAGTTTCTTCCCATTTCTCTCCTAAACCTGAACTTTTCAAGTTTAAACCCATTATTCCTGGTTCTGCTGTTCCCACTACTAATCACAAGAACTTCGTTCATGTCCCCTTTATTAAAACCCTTATACCACTTAATTTAAATACTTTTATCAGGTTTCCTCCTAACCTACGTAAGTACGTCTCTGTAATGCAGATTGAGTTTCCTCAGTCTCACTTCATAGGGAATATCCCTCATCCCTTGTATCTTTTTAGATATCCTCCTCTGCACTGACTCCAATAGAGCTATATATATTTTTTTTATAATGTGGGACCATAGTCAAGATGTGGCCTGAGCAGCACCAAGTAAGGTAGGTATAGGAGAGATAGCGTCACTCTCATAGAACGTGAAGAACCAAAATCTGAAATGAGCTTTTTCATTACGAGCTCTTGGATGTTTTTAATGTTATAAACTATTACAATAAAATGAAATAAGATGTCGATTTTTTTATATATCGTATGAAGCAACTGTTATTGAATAAAAAATATAAATAGAAGTATTCACGATAACTCATCCTGGACGGTGATTGACTGGCGTCACGATAAGCTCCGCCCCTTCATCAAGCCTTATAAGCCCCGCCCCTTTGTTCAAGCACCACATAAGGAACCATGCAGAAATTAACGGATGGACGTACCAACACTACAGACTCTACAAACAACTCCAACACAGACTACAAAATCAACTAACAACTGAAAGCAACACGAACTGGCACAAACTTATCAAAGAAACAGTGGACAGCTACAAAGACCCACAACAGTTATGGAAGAGAATAAAAAACATAACAGGAGTAGAATCACAACAAACTTCATACATCACAGACGGACAGAACAACAAGATATACAGACCAGAGAAACAAGAAGAAATACACAGAAACATTTGGAGGAGAGTATTCGAAGAGGAAGAAACAGATGCAGATTCGGAGGAAGAAGGGGAGGAGAGAAACACACAACGAAACGTACTCCTACAACTTAACAACAACAGGCACAGGATCACTCCTAAACAGCTCACCGACCTAACAAGATTGAACAACACTCAACTAGACCGAGAAATAACCACAGACGAAATAAAACACATTATCAAGCTCACCAAGAACACAGCACCCGCACACAGTAACATTAACAAACTTATACTCAGTAAACTACCAGACATAGCACTGCACCCACTAAAGGACATATACAACGGTTCACTGTCAGCAGGGTACTTCCCGGACACATGGAAAAACTCAACAATAAAACTAATACTTAAAGCAGGAAAGGACCATCACAACCCACTCAACTACCGACCAATATCCTTACTTGAAGTACCCGGCAAAATCATGGAAGAATAATTAACAATAGACTCAAACTTCACCTGGAACTAAACAACGAACACTATCACAACCAATTTGGATTTCGCAGCAACAGAGGAACAAACCAAGCACTCGCAATAGCCACAGAAACAATAGCACAAAACAAGAGCGACACAGGACAATGCCAAATTATACTAAGAGACATCAGCAAAGCCTTCGATAAAGTCTGGCACCTACGTCTGAAAAGCAAAATTCTACACCTCAACTTACCACCACCCGTCGAAACATTCCTGTGTGACTTCCTTGACGACCACACCGCGAAGATCAAAATCAACGACTACACCGGACCACCGTTCGAAATAGAAACAGGAGTCCCACAGGGAAGCGTCCTTTCACCAACATTATTCACAATCTACACAAAAGACATAACACCACCAAGACAGGGAATAAATATAATATACGCGGACGACATCACACAAATCACAGGCTACCTAGGAAAATCGAAGAACATGATGGACATCATAACTGAAAGGGAGATTAACATCATCAACAAATACGAAGATACATGGAAAATAAAAACAAATGTCACAAAATTCACACCGCTACACCTATCAGCCAAGAAGACAATACCATTACACATCAGACAAGAAAACATAGAATTCAAGACAGAAGGAATCAGCCTGGGTTTAAAAATCACCAACAACGGTTACACCAGTCACGTCAAAGAAAGAATTACAAAAGCAAACTACGCCCTAAGCAAAATATACAAACTGAAGGATCTACCAGAAAAGATAAAAATACATCTAGTAAAACACTAATCCTCCCGCTACTACAATACCCACCAGTACCCCTTCACGTCCTAGGTGACACCCAACTACAAAAACTAGAAACAGTCCAGAACAAGGCACTACCTTTTGCAACTAACTAGAGATATCCATACACCATGAACACAGAAGAGATACACAATCACACCCAAACAAAACCTCTTAACACTTACCTCCACTAACAAGCAACAAAGATTTGGAAAATACTGAAAAACAGGCAACACCCAACATATCTACACCTGCAAAATAACAGAAATAACATCAGAAAATACCGCAAAGATTTTCCAAGTAGCCTGGAAAAAATACAACAAGAAATACTACCAAGATATACATAGTACAAGAATACATCTCGATCTACGCTCCTACACCAAGTCTACTCGACACACAAGTTCCATTCCCCCTCTGTCTGCTCCGTGCCCTGAGTTGCAGGGGCGAGCGGGGTGGTCAGTGCAGTGTGTGGAGCGGGTGGCTCCCTGCAGGCCACCACGCACCCGGGAAGGGATGGTGTACACCGGCAATGACTGCAGTCAACCGGCAGCGGAGAGCAGAGGTGTGGCAAAGGCGCCCTGAGTCACCAGCACTTCCTACATAGAAACTCAGTGAGGGGTTGAAGGAGGCAGAAGTCTTGCTGACGGAAGCCCAGCTAGCCAATAGGAATCAAGGAACTACATACAAAGGAATACTCACCAAAACTTACCTCCATATCAGTGAAAAACACGTACCTCGAAGATCCTCTCCTCCTCTCATAATATGAAGAAGAATCAACTAGAAGAAAACGCATGAAGAACCTGAAAAGAAGAGAGCAAAATTTAGATGTTAAATAACATGTAAATATTGTAAATATGTATACGAATGGAAACAAGCGTGTGAGGTTGTGCGTGAGATCTGAGAGTGTGTATGAGGAACTAGAAGAGAACAAAATTAATATGTTTTAGCAACATGCAATTTTGGCAAAATTGTATAAGAGTGAAGCAAACGCGTGTGAGTGTGATCTGTTGATGTGTGAGGAGTTGTGTATATACTGAGATATTAAAAAAAAAAAAAAAAAAAAAAAACGCGGCAGTCTGGTCAGGTAAGGCCTCTCATGACGTATCTAAATGTTAGCTGGGTTCTGCCGTGGAAAAAAAAGAGAGAGAGAGAAAAAAAAAAAAAAACAGGAAAAGGCAACTTTATAGGTTGAGTAACCCAAACCTATTTTAGACACAAATGTCAGGCTTTCCAACACACAACAATAGCAAGGTGGACTGCCCACCATCTATCACCTCCTACTGTACTTCTATATTTCTATTCTTATTCTTCTACTGTCCACATTCTTCTTATCTCATCCCCCTTTACCTCAATGCTATGCTATGCTCAAGCACCACGTTTTATCGCTTGTGTGTGGTGGTGTTTTTCACATTTTTGGCATGGTGTCGTGTGCTGTGGCTACTTGTTTAATAAAATGAAAAAACTAAAAGGAATATATAAGCTTCCATTCATTTCCAAGGACCAGAAAACTAAGAAAAAAATGGATAGAAGCGTGCAAAAGAAAAGACCTAAATAAATACAATGACATAAAGAAACACCACATGATCTGCTCAATACATAAGTGTTGCGTGTTTCCAGTTTCATACAACCTATGAAAACAAAACTATCATTAACACCACAGTCCTACCCAACACTAAACCTGCCAGGACTGCAAGGCACCATTAACTGGATACTTCATATCTCATCTCTTGCTAAAACAGCTTCTATGAAGTTAGGTGTTCTGAGACGTCTCCGCAAGTTTTCCAACTGCTTACTCTGTATAAGGGCCTTATGCGCCCGTGTACTTGAGTACTCTTTGTATGTTTGGGGGAGATCAGCCACACAGTTTTACTAGATAAGGTGGAATCTAAAGCTTTTCGTCTCATCAACTCCCCTCCTTTGACTAACTGTCTTCAGCCTCATTCTCACCGCCGAAATGTTGCATCTCTTTCTATCTTTTATCGCTATTTTCATGCTAACTGTTCTTCTGATCTTGCTAACTGCATGCCTCCCCTCCTCCTGCGGCCACGCTGCACAAGGCTTTCTTCTTCCTGTCATCCCTTTTCTGTCCAACTTTCTAACGCAAGAGTTAACCAGTACGCTCAATCATTCATCCCTTTCACTGGTAAACTCTGGAACTCCCTCCCTGCATCTGTATTTCCGACTTCCTACGACTTGTCTTCTTTTATGAGGGAGGTATCGAGGCATTTGCTCCAGAATTTTGGCTGACGCTTTTGCACTTTTTGGAGAGCCATCACTCAAGTGGGCCTTTTTCTTTAATCCTTATTTTTTTTTTTGCCGTTGGCTGGCCCTCTTCCCTACGGAGAAAAAAAAAAAAAAAAAAAAAAAAAAAAAAAAATATATATATATATATATATATATATATATATATATATATATATATATATATATATATATATATATATATATATATAGTCAGGCCACCTAGCCTTGCCCACACACGCACGTTCATACCAAGGATTCTATATTCCTTGGTTCACACCCACACCTACATGCACGCATGCATGCATGCCGGCGCACACACACACACACACACACACACACACACACACACACACACCCGCGTAGTATAGTGGTTAGCACGCTCGACTCACAATCGAGAGGGCGGGGTTCGAGTCCCGGTAAGCGGCGAGGCAAATGGGCAAGCCTCTTAATGTGTGGCCTCTGTTCACCTAGCAGTAAATAGGTACGGGATGTAACTCGAGGGGTTGTGGCCTCGCTTTCCCGGTGTGTGGAGTGTGTTGTGGTCTCAGTCCTACCCGAAGATCGGTCTATGAGCTTTGAGCTCGCCCCGTAATGGGGAAGACTGGCTGGGTGACCAGCAAACGACCGAGGAGGAGGTGAATTACACACACACACACACACACACACACACACACACACACA
The DNA here is from genome assembly GCF_017591435.1 of Portunus trituberculatus. Classification (NCBI taxonomy): domain Eukaryota; kingdom Metazoa; phylum Arthropoda; class Malacostraca; order Decapoda; family Portunidae; genus Portunus; species Portunus trituberculatus. The sequence goes on along the minus strand of NC_059292.1, from coordinate 21,445,208 downwards.
CTTATACTGCATTCCAAATAGATGTCCACATATGGGACTTGTACTATAATTTCTAAGGTTGGAATATACAGTAACTTTACTGCTGTATTTGCGATAGTAAGGGAAGGTGAGGTAAGATGGACCCATGGGGTAAATCCAAGCATAATTGCGTTTCAAAATTTTACTCTTTTAAATGTAAGATGTCCTTCACGTCGTCCAGCAATGACGTCATCACTACCAGTAGGCACGCTAAGTCTCCCTTGCGATTCACAGGGAAATATTTGTCATTTTATGCAGTGATGATGTTATATGCACAAAGTAAGACACTGAAATAGTTATCACAATGATTTAGTACTTATGTTATACATGCCCATGAGTGTATACATGATATATAAATGCCATAAATTGGTATAGTAAACATAGATACTTTGGTAAACATTTCGACATTTTAATATTTACTAATGGGATAAGATGGACCCCATGAGAGGGGAAGGTTGGGTTTGTTGTGCTAATTGCGAAAGCCGGGCTCATGAGCAATGTGCAGGAATAAACGATGATGGTGGTGATGCTGAGGAAGAGGTTTTTGTGATTTATGTCATTAAGTTGTGCAGGGAGAGCTGATAATTAGAGAGTTTTTTTTTTTCGTTAGATTTGTACCAATAAATCTGGCTGGTGAGCAATGTGAAGGGTTATGACAATAACGAAGAAGAGTTTTTTTTTTTTTATCTGTGCTTTATGCCAATAAGGATTTGTTTCTTCATGTTTAGTTTGCGGGGTGAGATGGGCCCCTGGGAGTCCGTCTTACCCCATCATTTTATTTTTAGCCCAAGAAAAATTATTATTTTGTAAATTCTTGTGCTTCATTGTTTTCTTTCAGAAACCGTGACCCGGGTGTGGACTTCGAAGATAACATCCCAAAGCACCACAACAAACCCACAAACCATAAAAAATCATATAAATGTGGTTTCTAAACTCAATACTTTGTTAAGTGGTCCGTCTTACCCCACCTTCCCATACTACTTGAATATAGAAGAGAATAAAAAAATTACATAATAAGTAGTGCCAAGGTTTGAGCTATACATAAATAGCCGTGTCATGAAAAATGTCAACTGCTTATATCATCATACCTGGGAATACTAATGAACCCCAACCTACAATACATCCAATGTTGGAATAGATAAACTTTCATGTTTCAGTTGGGATACATTACAGCAAGTCAGCAACATACAGAAAAACTCAATAACACAATCGCTTAATGGAATAAAAATGTAATACCAAGAAAGCTATCATTACAAATGAGAGCCGTTTATGTGAAAATGGCACTGTCTGGTGGTGTTCATATATATATATATATATATATATATATATATATATATATATATATATATATATATATATATATATATATATATATATATATATATATATATATATATATATATATATATATATATATATATATATATATATATATATATATATATATATATATATATATATGAATGGCGCGGGGACTCTACGGCGCGGACTCATCGTCGCAGATTTCAGTTACTCCGTAGAGTCCGTACTCCGCTCAGACCGCACTGACTCAGCTGCCACTTCCTCCAATCCTTATACCCTTGGGAGGATGGGAGGATCATGGGCATTCCGCGACGCAGAGAGTCCCCGCGACACGGAGTCCTCTCTCTCTCTCTCTCTCTCTCTCTCTCTCTCTCTCTCTCTCTCTCTCTCTCTCTCTCTCTCTCTCTATATATATATATATATATATATATATATATATATATATATATATATATATATATATATATATATATATATATATATATATATATATATATATATATATATATATATATATATATATATATATATATATATATATATATATATATATATATATATATATATATATATATATATATATATATATATATATATATATATATATATATATATATATATATATATATATATATATATATATATATATATATATATATATATATATATATATATATATATATATATATATATATATATATATATATATATATATATATATATATATATATATATATATATATATATATATATATATATATATATATATATATATATATATATATATATATATATATATATGGATGTATGATAGTTCGCCAGTATGCGGTGTGTAGCCGTATCCAGCCATAAAAGAGATTAGGAAGGGCAGGAAGGTCAAAGGAAACATTTAATGACCCAGGCCAGTTGACCCAGGGCAGCCCGGGCAGATATATATAGCCCAGGTCAGGTAAACATTCTGTGGTGTTGTTGTCGTTCTTGGATGTTGTTCATACCACACGTGGAGTTCACGTGAGCTTGTACTTGATTGGTGAACGGTACATTCTGAGGGGCGTGTTGTGTGGGTCAAGACACGCCCCCATAAGTTCCTGAAGGGAAATTGTAGAGGATTGGGGCAGAGAGAGAGGAGAGAGGAAGCAGAGAGGACAACCGCGGCTCTAAGCGGGCCACCCTCGGCTGCATAGCTGAGGGCGGCGTTTTGTACTTCATATATAACCAGTAAGTGGAGCTATAAGTTGCAATGCAGTCTTTTGAGGTAAATTAGAATGGAGGAGGAATCATGATAGGAGGTTTAGGTATTATGTGGTATTAGTTTATTATGGTTTATGTGTTTGTACTTTGGTTCATAATGACGTCGTTATATACTTGCGTTTTCATCTATGAGTAAGGGAATTTGTATACGG
>NC_059292.1:21414985-21437485 GCF_017591435.1 Portunus trituberculatus | reverse complement strand
TACTGTCTCCCAGCTCTCCATTAAGATATATTCTCCAAGAATGACTATAGGAGTAACTAAAACTAACAAAATTATATGGAAGTGAAAATTGAAATGTTTAAACGAATTATATATATATATATATATATATATATATATATATATATATATATATATATATATATATATATATATATATATATATATATATATATATATATATATATATATATATATATATATATATATATATATAAATTGAAAATACGTAGAAACAGTTTGTTGTGCTCGACACAAAAATATACTGTATCATTATTGTTATTTCATCATTTCTTTTTTTGGTTATTATTATTATTATTATTATTATTATTATTATCATTATTGTTATTATTATTATTATTATTATTATTATTATTATTATTATTATTATTATTATTATTATTATTTGTTGCAATAAGCAAACACCTCAAAACCTTTCAGTAGGCTTTATTGACACAAAAAAACCCATCCCTGGAACATCAGTGAAAAAAACAATTACAAGGATATAATTAATATATAGTAGGTAAGAGTATATATCAAACAATTACCATAACCACAATACAGTCAATAATTACACCCTACCTGGACGGCTGCTACTTGAGGAGTGACTGAAATAGCTTCCCACGTCCAGCACGTAAATACGGTTGTGGTTCGGAGACACTTTCAAACCGATCCCGAAACCAACAACAAAATCTCGAAACAACTAACAAGTGAAATACAATATTTCCAACACCACATTCACCCCCCTCTAAAAGGAACTCTCATAACGAGTTGGTGGATGTCGTACTCGCGACGACCTCCTTAACACTGGACGGATCGTTGTCTTCTCTAGGTTGCTGAGGTTAAAGATCTGATCCCGAGTCCTGACTTTCTTCATGGCTGCTAACTTCCTGCTCCTGGTTAGTAGTATCTTATGCGGTTATTGACTCTTCCTCTCGTGTCATATCTAGAGTTCCAGCAGGCGCCAAGTGCTTGATAGAAACTGTGTCCTTATGCCCATCGGGAAACCTTACGTAAGCGTAGTGCGGATTAGCTTGTATGAGGTCCACTTCGTCTACCAGGGGATCAGTTTTACTTGGGCGAACAAAGCGTCTCAGCAGCACAGGACCTGGAGTGCACAACCATGATGAAACCGAGATGCCTGTGGAAGATCGTCGAGCATAATTAAAAAATCTCTCATGAGGAGTAGCATTTGTGGTAGTGCATAATAGAGAGCGAATAGAATGAAGAGCATCTGGCAGGACATACTGCCAGCACTGGACTGGTAGGCCACGTGACTTCAGTGTTGTAGAGACAGCTGTCCAGACTACACCATTATAACGTTCCACTTGACTATTACCTTGCGGGTTGTACGCCGTAGTTCTACTGCAGGAGATGCTTTTCTTAAAGAGAAAATCCTTCAGCTCTCTGCTCATGAATGACGAGCCTCGGTCTGTGTGAATATAAGCAGGCATGCCAAATACTGAAAATAGTTGACATAAACAGCTAATTACAGTAGGCGTTGTCATATCAGGGCACGGAAACAGAAACTGAAAGCGAGAAAACTCATCAATGATATTGAGAAAGTATCTGTTCTTATTAGTGATGGGAAGAGGTCCTTTGAAGTCCATATTAAGCCTTTCAAAAGGCTGAGTAGCCTTTACTAAATGAATTTCAGTTGGTTGGTGAAACCGTGGTTTACACTCTGCACACACCTTACATGACGATGTGACGCGTCGCATTTCCTCCACAGAGTATGGAAGATTCTTTGACCTTAGGAAGTGGAACAGGCGAGTAACGCCAGGGTGGTGGCACAAGGCATCATGAAGTTCAGAGAGTGAGTACAGTGTTGAATTCACCATTCCACAGTGAGCTCTGGACAAGGTGTCGGAAGGGATGTTTTCTTTTCCGGGTCGGTACACTATATCGAAGTCGTAGCATGATAATTCCATTCTCCAACGAAGCATTTTGTCGTTCTTAATTTTGCTTTTATGCTTCTTGTCAAACAGGTAAGATACAGAGCGTTGATCAGTACAAATAGTAAAACGTCTACCTGTTAGATAGTGTCGCGAATGGCGAACAGCCAGAATAATTGCCCTGGCTTCCTTCTCTACAGCAGCGTGTTGTCTCTCTGGGCCTTGAAGGGTACGGGAGAAGAAAGTGACTGGGCGACCCGCTTGCATTAATACCGCCGCAACAGCAGTATCAGAGGCGTCAGTTTCAACCTGGAATGGTATCTCGTTGTCAATTACTGCCACTGTAGAAGATTCTATATCTTGTTTCACTTGGTTAAATGCTTCCTCTGCTTCTACAGACATCGGGAACTCAGTGGTAGAAGTCAATGGTCTGATCTTCGTTGAATAGTTACAAATCCATTGTGAGTAGTAAGCAAAGAGGCCTACAGCACGGCGAAGGGATTTCATGTCTTGAGGTGTTGGCAAATCATGAAGCGGCTTCATTCTGTTGGGATCCAGTCGAATTACACCTGCTTCAATCTCGTAACCCAATATCCGTAATTTTCTGCTTGAAAACACACACTTTTGCTCATTGTATGTGACATTTCTCCTTTTCGCCGCGTCGAGAAACCTTTTCAGATTGTAGTCATGCTCTTCTTGAGTCTTCCCACACATGGTAACGTCGTCCAAGTACGCGTAGGTTCCGGTTAGCTCCTCCTCTTTGATGAACGAATCCATGACGCGTTGAAAGCAAGCTACCCCATTTGTCACACCAAATGGCACTCGCGAGAACAGATACAATTTTCCACCGGCTTCAAAAGCAGTGTAAGATCTGTCCTCCAGGCGTATGGGAATTTGATGATACGCACTGCGTAAATCAATCGTACTGAAAACATTGTGCTGCGCAATCAAGTTAACAGTATTATCAATCCGTGGTAGTGGGTAACTGTCAAGTAGGGTGTATTTGTTGATTGTTTCAGAATAGTCTACTGCAAGACGTTTCTTTCGCGAGTCACCACTACCACTTGTGCTCGCCATGGCGAGTTGCTCTCCTCAATAATACCTTCACTTAGCATTCTTTCAACATCTTTTGCTATGAATTCTCTATCCTCCCAACAGTAGCGGCGCGATTTAGCAGCAACTGGATGGCAGTCTGCAGTCAAGTTTGCGAAAAGTTCCACCGGCTTCACATTTAGCACACTCAATCCACATACCCATGGCCGCGCTTGTGACTGAGCCACGACACACTCTAGCAAAATGTCCTTTCTTTTGACTCTTGTGACAGATTGCTTCTCTTGCCGGACACTTAGAACGCGGATGCTTCGTTGACCCGCAAAAGAAACATTTCAGACACTGTGAGCTACTAGCAGCCATTACGTGATACGAATCAGACACTTCACTCCTGGTATCTTCACTTGTTGCCCCTAACACTCGAGAAGGCTCACTACAAAAAGACACTGAGTTCTTCTGTGCAGCTTCGAGACTCCGGGCTTGATCAAACATTGATGTTAAGTCAAGAGTTTTGTTTTCCAAAAGTCTTTGCCGGATTGAAGCAGATCTTAAGCCACTAATGAACACATCTCTAACTGATTCATCACAGTGTTGCGATGCGGTCACCGATTTGAAGTTGCAGTCTTTACTCAACACTCTAAGAACCCGAAAATATTCATCCAAACTCTCTCCCTCCTGCTGGCGCCGAGTAGCCAGAAGATGTCGAGCGAAGACCTCATTGAGAGTTTTAACATAGAGTTTTCAAGGTAGCGATGGCGTCCTCATAGGTGCTGGATTCAGAGATTGTCTCGTAAACTCTTGGGGTCACATAATTAACGAGAACTTTCAGCTTGTCCAAGTTGTCCTGAGGTAGCACTGTAAGGAAGCTCTCCAAGGTTCGGTACCAGTGCTTCCATTGCAGTGAAGCCGTCGTCGCACTTGGATCGCAGTCGAACCTCTCAGGTCTCAGATGACGCTCCATTTTGTGTCAATAAATTGTTACAATAAGCAAACGCCTCAAAACCTTTCAATAGGCTTCATTGACACAAAATACCCATCCCTGGAACATCAGTGAAAAAAAACAATTACAAGGATATAATTAATATATAGTAGGTAAGAGTATATATTACCATAACCACAATACAGTCAATAATTACACCCTACCTGGACGGCTGCTACTTGAGGAGTGACTGAAATAGCTTCCCACGTCCAGCACGTAAATACGGTTGTGGTTCGGAGACACTTTCAAACCGATCCCGAAACCAACAACAAAATCCCGAAACAACTAACAAGTGAAATACAATATTTCCAACACCACATTATTTTTATTACTATTATTATCATCGTTATTAATATTATCATTATTATTATTATTATTGTTACTATTATTATTATTATTATTATTATTATTATTATTATTATTATTGTTGTTGTTGTTACCATTATTATTATCATTATTACTATTATTGTTATCATTATTATTATTATTATTATTATTATTATTATTATTATTATCACTATCATCAAGCAAGATTATTCCAATTATAAAAAGAAACAGGTCACATTGCAACGCTGTCATTTGTGGTTTCGCATTTGCTGTAGAGTAACACCAAGATGCACTTTCTGAAATACTAATTAGTCTACCATGGGAACTCCTTCCAAACCCATGGAAATTATCATTTTCTTTCTCTCTCTCTCTCTCTCTCTCTCTCTCTCTCTCTCTCTCTCTCTCTCTTAAACTTAATGTTGTAACTGATTGTCTGTTACATGATATTCAGTGCAAACTGTATTTTTAAGTTAAGACCCAGCACTGTCCAGTGTCGTCCATCCTAAAGCTCCTCCAAGGGAGAATGCCACTACTCTGTTACTGTCAGACACACAATCTTCCAAGACACTAATCAGCACTGTCACTGTCAGATACTTGCACCTTCCATGCAGGTTACTATCATTCACTGTCACTGTCAAGCACTTTAATCATCCTTCCTATTTTACACTGTTACCGTCAGGTACATGATAATAAACACTAAAATACAATAGCACTGTCAATGTCAGGCACATTATTTCGCACACGACCTATTTTGCACAGTCATTTTCAAGGATTCACCTCGGTTACCCGTTGATACTATCACTGTCAGGTAGGTGTGTCCGATGCCAGGCGTGGGTGGCACACTTCACCTGTTGGGTGAACATCCTTGTGACGTTCACTGCCAGACGTGAAGGCGTTCCACAGCAACGCGGTGTCGTGGGTGAAAGCTCCAAGGTAAAGAGAATATTCTCTTTACCTTGGAAGGCTCGTTGACACCCCATTGAGGTGCACCTCGGCGCGTCGAGGAGAATGTTGGATTCTCTCTCTCTCTCTCTCTCTCTCTCTCTCTCTCTCTCTCTCTCAGCAGAGTTAAAGAAAAAAAAAAGTTCAATGGTTAATACCAAAAATTCTACAGTTGATGATCGTAAGAGACACTAAACAATAATCTTTAAAACAAGACCGATGTAATCTAATCGTACAACAGAAGTATAAAACTGAAGAAAAGAGTCAAGTCGTGTATGAGTACTGTAAAACAAAAAGTGGACTTTCAGATAGGAGATACCAAAAAAAAAAAAAAAAAAAAAAATCTTATAGCCCATAAATTCCCGTGAAAAACCAACGTTGTACAGAAAAAAAGAAAGTGAGTTTAATATATCTATAAGTATAAAAGAATATGAAAAGAAGTAATTTCTTGTACAAAACAGGTATCTGGCAATATCTACGAAGATGACATTCATATAAAAGTGAGAGCTTAATATTTTTTTTTTTGCAAATGAAGAAAAGGAAACTTTTGATGAATCTCATCATAAAAAAACGAAGACAGGTCCTGCCATGAATCTCCCCAAGAACCACACCCCGAACACTGGATTGAACCTTTTCACGGACCCCTACATGACTCCTACTATGAAACCCACCACGAACACAGCAACAATTACATCTTTTGACCTGAACCTCTGTAGACAGCAACACTATCATACTCACTACTCACCATGAAACACTTAAATGAATTCAAATAACATGGCTACGATGAAATTTTCCTTTGATTTCTTAAGGATGCTCTGCTAGTAATTATTCCTTACCTGACCTGTATCATAAACACTACTGCCTAGCCTGCCCCACCGTCCGACATGCTTTACCCAGGGGGCAGACGCTTGATGCTATTTGTCGGTACCTGCTTGACCACGATATTCTTGAGGAGGTTCTATTACAACACTCGAGATTCATGGGTTTCAAATAGTTTGGCGTGCCCTGCGTGGCATCACCTCCATTGCTGTGTGTGTGTGTGTGTGTGTGTGTGTGCGCGCGCGAGCGTGTGCATGCGTGCGTGTGTGTGTGTGTGTGTGTGTGTGTGCACGTACGCGTGCCCTTTGCTTTTCGTTTTGTGTGCCTGTGCCCTGCGTGGCAACACTACTCTTTGTTCTTTTGCATTTGTAAGTGTGTGCGTGTGTGTTTGTACTTCCATCGCATTTTGTAGTGCTATATCTGATAAATTAACTATCATGTGATCCATTTACCTGTGTGTATGACGCCTTGGCGTAATAAATTTATCAAATCAAATCAACCTCTCTGGTAACAGGCATATTTCCGGTTACATGGATGTTCTGGTGTGGTTGAAGAGAAACACCGGAGCCTTTCCCTGTGTTTATTGTAAGATACAAAGCATATTGAAGCTTGGTAGACTTAGTAGCGAGTAGCCGTGGAGGCTTGAGAAGTAGCCGGTGGCCAGAGCGAGACTTGTAGTCGGTAGCGGCTAGATGAAGCTTGTAATAAGCGTGATGATGTAGAAATACAGTCTAGACACTGGAGTGTGACTGTAGACAGTAGACTGTAGAGGTAGACTGGCTGTGCAGGACAGTATAACCAGTCAAAGAAAGAAGGCAAGCTGATTGCCAGGCAGAGCGTGAGTCTGTCCCCAAACTGCGTTGGGAACGACTGGCCTGGCGTCCCGTCACTCCCGTGGGGTGGCGGAGTAACACTACCCACGGTCGCAGTACATCATACGGTAGAACATTACATTACCGCGCATAAAAGTAGTCTGTCTATGATATGGGAGTACGCCTTTGTCATACCATTGTTAAAAATTAAGAACAGAAGGAATCCAACTATTATAGACCTGCCTCTCTGTTCCCAGTACTATCAAAGATATTAGAAGATAGTTTCCAATCAACTGACTCAAAACATTGAGCACAATTCCCTCTGCAGTACTACCTAGCGCGGTTTCAGACCTAACCTGTCTACTGATACACCCCTAATATAAGTATGCAAAAAAAAAAAAAAAAAAAAAAAAAAAAAAAAGTAATGGACAAAAAAGAAATATGCTTCCTAACTCTCTGTGATTTGTCCAAGGCTTTTCATAGTGTTAACTATGATATGTTACTCAGTTATTAATGGACTCGATCAGGCATTGATAAATTTTGGTTTAATGACTATCTACGCAACAGGATTAAATTAGTGTGATGTCTTCATCATTACCGGTTTCTTTTGGTGTACCTAAGGGGTCAGTTTTAGGACCAATTCTGTTCAGCATATTTGTTAACGCTCTCTCAGGCAAAGTGGATGACTGCTTTCTTCTTCAATATGCAGATGACATCCAGTTCATTGAAACTGGAAATGTTAGTAAATTGCCTGAACTGATAAATAGAACAGAAAGTTAATTTGCAAAAATCAAACAGTACTATTTTGATAAAAATGGTCTTCTATTCAGTCTTCAAAAAGCACAATGTATCTTTATAGGCACAAGATTTCCAAAATACCCGATAACAGTACTATTAATCTAGAGTCTAGACATTGTCTCCATTCAGCCAAACTAGAGAGTAAAGAATCTGGCAATGTACTTTGATAGACATATGCTCTTCAACTGTCACATTATATATATATATATATATATATATATATATATATATATATATATATATATATATATATATATATATATATATATATATATATATATATATATATATATATATATATATATATATATAAACAGAATTCAAGATGCTCTCAGTAGAGAGGCAAGATTAATTGCAGTGAAATCCTTTGTTTTACGTCACATCAATTATGGAATTACTATCCGGGGGATGACAAGTGGTGAACATTTCTGTCATATGCAGAAACTTTAAAATTCTGCAGCAAGAGTCGCTTATGGAGGATTAACCAAATTTGATCATATAAGACCGTTTCGCAAGGAACTGCAAAAATTAATTCTACAAAAGAAATATATCTTGGAATAATGTATATTTTGAAACAATTATATTAAAACCTTTGAATTCACTTTATCCCTTCCTAGAGATCAGAGAAATAACATTAAATGTACTAACTTAAATCTACTAAAAAGTTAATAGAAAAATATCTGTCAAACAATTGATTTCTGGTTTAATCTGTTTGCATGCTAATGTACGCTGCTTTATTTTTATACATACATTCTTAATATTTTTTTTTTTTCATCTCTAGGTAATTTTTTAATGAAATACAAAAGCCAAATCTTTTAACGTCTCATTTATATACTTTCGTAAGGTACATGTACTTTATCTAATCTTTTATATTCTATTGATCTTGTATTTTAGTGTTATCTAATATAGTGTTATTATTGTAGTTTATTGGTTTACATTATTTTCAATATCAGTTCTAAGTCATTATATACTGGAAGACTTTAGATTATTGTTATTACAAGGATTGTTAAGAAAAGCCATTGTTCACAAAGGAATTAAACATCTAGTAGTCTCTCTCTCTCTCTCTCTCTCTCTCTCTCTCTCTCTCTCTCTCTCTCTCTCTCTCTCTTTCTCTCTCTCTCTGTTAAGATCACACTTCGTCATACTTGGTGTGAGAGGTTCGGCTTCCGCAGGTAGGTTGAGCAGACAGGCAGGAAGCGCATCCACGACAACCTGAAGGTATGACTAAGAAAATGTCAGCTGCATATAATTGGGAAGTGAAGCCATTGTATTCATAGTGATTCACCTGCTTCATGACTTATCCCTTAAATGAATAAAGACAATAAGAGAATAATAAGAAAATATAAGGAAGAAACATTACTTAAAATCAGCCTATTGAATGTGTGTATTACATTGCACTATAAATAAACGGTACTTGTTAAAGAAAATAAAAATAAAAAGTATCCTTTCATCATTAAACAAGTTAAACTATGTAGTGTTTGCAGCTCATGAGAAAAATGAGCAGGTCTTCAGGCACTGACTGCAGACCTGCTAATATGGAAGAATGAGAAAGAAGAAGAGTTGACTTTGAAAGGCAGGCAGCCTATGAGACCATCCTACCGTCTATCACCCACCTCTTAATCCAGGGAGTGATCCAGGGCAGGTTGTAACACTCCTCGTCAGAGTCTTCAGGAACCCTCTCCTCCTTCTTCAACCCTCGCTCTTCAGGCGTGCCTATACAAATATACCAACAGTCCTTACATCTGCTGTTCGTTCACAATGTGAACAGAAGTATAAAGAAAATAAACGCACATGTGAGGACCGGACGCTGGGTTTGAAATGTGCAAACCATGTGGTGATAATTAAAACGAGAAGGACTGAACAAAAATATCGAATTCTCAGTTGAAAGAAATTGAATCAGAGAAAGACCCTTGCCTTCCTCAAGTTTCAATCCACACTGCTCCTTTTCATTCACTGGATCCTCCCTTCATCTCCCTCTCCTTCCTATCTTTTTCTCTTCATTCTCCTCCCTTCAGCCTGGGACACTCACCAGAGATCGTGTTATCCAGGACGCAGCCCACCACACCGCCCACCATCATGGGTGTCAGCAGGAACACCCTCAGCACCTGGTCGAAGGCCGCCCAGCCCGTCCCTAACAGCGACTCTGGGTTGCGCGTCAACCACTGCCGCCAAACAATGCACAGTCGTTAGTCGGGCTTCGTTTTCGCTTTGCCTCAGTCACTACAGCAGCTTCTTGACACCATAACCACTAATAATGCTATAACACCTGTTACTTCATTAGAATAACTTTTGGCAATTCTACTTCACATAAACCATAGACACTGAAATTTTTTAAACTACCCAATCCCTCCCTCTGCTGGCTGTTATGTCTCTCTCAAATGATACTCTAAATTTGGTAAAGATTAAACAAAGAAAGAGACACGCTACAGCAACACGGTCTCGATGTTCATCCCTATGGCATTCCTCTTTGAACCTGTGGTGACACAGGACCACTAAGACATCCAGGTTTCCTCGGTTTACCTTTCCCAAGTTTCCCCAAGTGCTGTACATATTGACCAACATGAAGAAACGATGAACAGCTGGATGAGCTGAGCATCGCCGCAATGAAATTAAAAACCAGGCCTTTAGATTCATAAACAGGTGTGCTAGTCACTGCATTGCCCCACATAAACAATCATAGCATGCAGTCAAATGATTACTTTTGCTTCGTAAGTCCCCCCTGCGAATCAATGCGTCTAGGTCAGACGCATTATGAATACTTTACCTTTGGCATCTGTTTGTGTCTCTCTCTCAGCATACCTTAGGCAGAAGGAGACCGAAAAAGATGGAGAAGCCCAGAATGAAGAGGTTCCTTGAGGAAGAGAGGTCGACTTGCTGCAGGGATGAGAGGCCAATGGAGGTGATCATCGCAAACATAACGACCAAGACGCCCGCCATCACAGGCTCCGGGATGGTGACAAGGATGGCGCCGAACTTACCAACGAGGCCGGAGACAATGAGAATGACGCCGCTGATCTGCACCACGCGACGGCTGGCCACCTGAGAGAGAGAGAGAGAGAGAGAGAGAGAGAGAGAGAGAGAGAGAGAGGAGGGATGATAAAGCGAGGCAAGAGATTATATTTACACACACACATGCACACTCACAATGATAATAATGGTAATAATAATGATGATAATAATAATAGCAACAACAACAACAACAACAACAACAATGATGACAAAACAATAATGATGATAATACCAAGGTGATGGTCTTAGGCTGTCGTCCATCCAGGCGTTGATCTGACCTAGCGAAATTTAACCTCGCTGATCGGACAAGAATTATCACATTCAAACATTCAACGCGATATGGGTCACACACACGGTGGTACAGTGGTAGCACGCGACTCACAATCTCACAATCAAGAGAACTCAAGTTCAATTCTCGGGAGAGGTCAGAAGTGATTTGGGCAAGACTTCTATACAAGTGTGTGGCCCCTGATCACCTAGCAGTGAATAGGAACCTTGTGTAAGTCGGAAGTTGTGAACCGCCATTGGGTAGGAGAAACAAACTCTGAAACAAACAATTACACAAGGGGTGGCCTAATCACCCCGAGGCCTAGGTCACTATAGACTTATATGGATGGCGCTATAAATAGCAGCTGCGCATCGGGATGTCAGATGCCAACAGGGGAATTGTGTAGACTTAAGATATATGAGTGTCAGTATATAAGGATATATGTGTAGGTAGGGTATAATATGTAGAAGTTTCAGCTCTGTACTAGCTGCCAATCAAATACACCGAAATACTTTATTATTATTATCATCATTATTACACACACACACACCTTGGTGATGCTTATGACCCCAATATTTTGCGAGCAGGAGGTGGTCCCACTGCCAGTCCCGAGAAGCCCCGCCAGGAGGCAGCCCAAGCCTTCCACGAACACCCCTCGGTTAATGGCGCTGATGGGAGGCGAAGGAGCACCTGCAGGAGGAGGAGAAAGACGATATTGGTTTTCATTGTTTTACATAAATCGAGTAAAATTGTGAATAAAGGTGAATATGATATGAAAGATGGTGATGATAATCTTAGACATCAATTTTGTAAGAAATTCACTTACTAAACGTTAAGAAAATGTAGTTTCCACACTTTCCTCAAGTTTCCACACTTTCCTCATATGTTGGTTAAGAGAGGATCTGACAAAAGTCTTCGAGTGGTATAAAAGATATAGCAAGAGTGACATGAACAAAATCATGATCAGCGTCAGGACAATCAAATGCCTGGTTAAAGCTTGATAAAATGGATAAACAAAACAATTAGCTTTTAAAAAGTAAGAAGAGAAAGCATGTTATCATAAAGTAGTAAATAAATGTGACAAACTCGCTGATTAGATTGTTATTGCCGGGTCACCACGGAGTTTGAAAAGATTAGACCAATTTATGGACAAGAATGATTAATGAAATAAAAATAGGAGCTTGAAAAGATTTTGCGAATGTGTGGACGGTGATGATAGATGGAATAAGATAGCTAAACAGATTTATTGCAAAGACTGCAACGTGAAAGCATTATGACTTCTTGCAGCCTCCCTTATTCTTGAATGTCCTTATATTCTCAGGTTAATTAAATGAATATTGTATATACTGTACATAAGTATAATAGTCAAAGAGCAAGATGTCTGGTTGCCGGGGGTAGGGAGGAGCATAAGAGCCTTACCAATGAACAATAAAAGCAGAGAACAATGATAATCCCACAATACATCTAGTCGCTTTGTCTTGTCAGATTAAGTCTATTGTGTCCTTTGTGAGTACCTCGTGCTTTTAGCCAAAAGAAAGAGATAAATATTTTGAACCGTCCCTCTTAAATTAATTCAGGTCATAGGTATAGATGAAAATACAGTAGAGAGAGAGAGAGAGAGAGAGAGAGAGAGAGAGAGAGAGAGAGAGAGAGAGAGAGAGAGAGAGAGAGAGAGGATATTACAAAAATAGAAAGAAAATAAGTTGAGAAGCGTGTTTTTTCATAGGAAATGGCGGAGAGAGAGAGAGAGAGAGCAGCAGACTGGGCTTCCCTGTGCCGCGACCTGACCCACACCCCATGGGCCACTTTGCTACAGGGAGGAGCAGAGAGTGAAGCACTTGCACTCACCTCTCACCTTCTCGCCCTCCAGAGACGCCACGTCCCACACAGGGAATACACCACCAGATCGACGGATCAGCCATGGTTTGGCTACCGTTGCCGTGTTGCTGCCGAGGCCAAGTATGCTGCCTGGCTCCGCTACAAGAGGAACCCGACTCGGCGCAACAAGGACCTGCACAGGGCTGCATGCAGGAGGATGGTGGTAACCAGCAAGTGGGCCTTAAAAAAGTGGGAGGAAAGCCTGCGCCGGAAACTGTGTGGCACTGGCGTAGGAAACAAAACTTGGTGGTCTCTTGTTAAGGACAAACAAGGAACTGGCCACCAAGAATCCATCCCTCCCTCAGCAAGCAGGACGGTACTGTCGCCACCAGCAGTAAGGAGAGGGCACAGTTGCTGGCTTCCTTGTTTGCTGGAAAAATGAAGGTCGGGAATCCACAGCAGCCACCGCCTCAGCTGGTCCAGCAATGTGAGAAGACTGTCACCATGGTGGAGGTGACGCATCAGCAGGTGAAGCGATTATTGCGGGGGCTGGACACACAGAAAGCCACCGGCCCTGATGACATCAGCCCGCACCTGCTGAAGCGATGCTCCCAGGAACTGGCTGCCCCTCTCACCCAAGTCTTCACAACTTGTGTACGGGAAAACGTCTGGCCTTCAGTGTGGAAGGAGGCTCGAGTAGTTCCTGCACACAAAAAGCTCCAGGACGGACCCAAAAAACTACAGACCCATATCCCTGTTGTCAGTGGTGGGTAAAGTGTTTGAGAGGGTCGTGGCAGAGGTGGTGTGTAGACATCTCAAGGACAATGCCCTCCTCTCAGACCAACAGTTTGGGTTCAGACCTGGAAGGTCAACCTCCGACCTAATGATGCTTCTCACCAGGCATTGGCAGGACGCCCTCGACGACGGCAAGGACACTATAGTGGTTGCTTTGGACATAGCAGGAGCTTTTGATAAAGTATGGCACAACGGATTACTAGAAAAGCTTCGTGCTAAAGGCATCCAGGGTGGCTTGCTACGACTCTTGGGAAATTACCTGCAGGACAGAAGCCTCAAGGTGGTTGTCAACGGGCAAACATCTGAGTCCCTGCCTGTGGAGGCATCAGTGCCACAGGGTTCAATTCTTGGCCCACTCCTGTGGAATATCTACGTGGATGATCTTCTCCAGCTACTGCCAGGAGTCATGGCCTATGCTGATGACTGCACCCTCTCCTATACCTATCCACGCCAGGACAGTGGGCGGGCTGCTGAGGCCATCAATCAGCAGCTACGAGTGATAAAGGAGTGGGGTGCTCGATGGCAAGTGACATTCGCGCCGGAGAAGACACAAGCAATGGTTGTCTCTCGGTCCCCAGCCGCCATGGCAGCAATGGCAGGAAAGTTGTCTTTTGGCGCTGCTGCTCTCCCACTCCAAGATGACGTCAAGATACTTGGAGTGGAGGTGGATCGAGGGCTGAGGTTTGACAGGCATGTCAAAACCATTGCCAAGAAAGCCTCTCACAGGATCTCCGCTCTCAGAAGGATCGCCAGTTTCCTCGACAGGAAGGGAGACTGCTGCTGTACAAGGCACAGGTGCGGCCCCACCTTGAATACGCAGCTCTCTCCTGGATGTCCTGTGCCGCCACACACAGAAGGAGACTGGACAGCATCCAACGCCGCGCCATACGGCTAGTAGATGCTGCACTACCACCTCACCCAGAGCCTGAGCGTCCCCTTGATTCACTGGAACACCGCAGAGACGTGGCGGCGATCGTAGTGTTCCATAAGGCACAGGTGCAAAGAGTGCCACATCTGGCAGGGCTGCGTCATCCTCTAAGAGTCACCGCACGGAGCACGAGAACGGTGCTCAATGGTGGTGACGCCGTAGAGGTGCCGCGATCCCACGGGTGTCAGCATCAACGCACCTTCGCAGGACGCGTCTCCAGGATGTGGAACTTGTTCACGGCCGCGGTGCCTCACGTCCAGGAGATGAACACACACAGTGTCAAACTGATGGCACATAAGTGGAGACAGACACTGCCAACTCCTCTGACACTCTTTGTGACGTGACACTCAGTGTAGTGCAGTGCGTGAATAGTGCTAGTGAAGTGAAACGAATAGTGCTCCATTTACATGCTGACCATCTTGTATATTATCTATTTTTAAGTCTTGTAAATATTGTAGAGAAATAGATTGTAGTACCCTTAGAATAGGTAGCACACGACAGTGCGCCTTTGGGTACATGTTCCTTTGTATTAAGTTTTGTTTAAATAAAAAAAAAAAAAAGAGAGAGAGAGAGAGAGAGAGAGAGAGAGAGAGAGAGAGAGAGAGAGAGAGAGAGGTGAATGATTACGGGTTAACAATTGCGTTAGAGTGGTGGACACAATAGGTATGATAAAAAGAAGAAAATGTTGTGGAGCGAGGCCGCGGGAGGAGAGAAGGCATGAAGTTAACAAGATCAAAAGAGCAGTTGTCATAAAAATAACTGTCGCCAGCTCTGCGGCGACCGGTGTGTTCTCCTCTTATTTGTACCCTTTTAACCCACTCACACGGCCCCATGTATATATGGTTGGACATGCAAACCTTCTGAAGATATCAAGATGACGCTGAAGCAGTTTTGGACCGTATTACTAGCCTGGATTGTCTTGTGTTGGCTGTTTACCTGGTGTGGCTCCGTTACCAGATCGAGGAGGCGGGGCGGCAGCTGGATGGAGGCAGAATGTAAACAAACAAATCGGCATTACATATGGGAGAGACGAGCTACTGCAATTGTCAAGATGTAACAATTCGGCTTCGATCAGTGTGCCAGACGAAATTACGAAGCCGATCAGGAAGCGAGGACGACGTGGTGGGGTGAGAGCGAGGTGGAGAAGGCGCGGATCAAGGGTGCCAGTGCCAGCGGTGGTGTGTGGCAACGTCCGCAGCCTTAGAAATAAAATTGACGAACTTCATGGATTAACCAGGTGGGATTGTGTGTACAGAGAATCATCACTGATATGCCTTACCGAAACATGGCTCCAAGATAAAGACCCGGATTCCGATTTTGTGATAAATGGATTTACTTTATTTCGAGCAGATAGAACAGAAGAGTCTGGTAAATCATCTGGTGGTGGAGTGTGTGCATACGTCAATAATAGGTGGTGTACAGATGTCAAAGTGAATAGTAAGTATTGTGATGAAGATATCGAGTATCTCTCCCTAGCCCTAAGACCTTTTACCTTCCGAGGGAGTTTACTAAAGTAAGTGTCACTGTGGTTTACATCCCGCCTAGTGCCGACACTAGAGAAGCTGGGACGATCTTATATGACACAGTGTGTAAAATTGAAAATGAAAAACCAGATGCTCTCAATATTATCACCGGGGACTTTAACGAATGCCAGTTTGGAAAATACATACCTCATTATCAACAGTACATAGACTTTCCAACGAGAAACAACAAAATATTAGATCCATTCTTCTGTAATGTGAAAGAGAGCTATTCAGCAAGAAAACTTAAACCACTAGGGATATCAGATCATGACATGTGTCTTCTCACTCCTATATATAAACAAGTTTTGAAACGAACGAAACCAATTGAGAAAGAAATACATCAGTGGAGTAGCGAAGTGAGTGAAACATTTCTTGGTTGTATCGAATGTACATATTTCGAGGTATTGTTTGATACCGATGTTTCGGTTGATGAAAACGTTAATGTGTTTAATGCCTACCTAAATTTCTGTGTTGAGATGATTGTGCCTAAGAAAACTGTGAAATGTTATTCTAACAACAAACCTTGGGTGACGAAAGAGTTAAAAGAATTGTTAGGTAGGAAAAAGTATATTCATGCCAACAACAACAGAGTTATGTTAATAGGTATTCAAAACAAATTGATGATACCATCAGTACATGTAAAATTAATTATAAAAATAAAATAGAAAGTTTGCTTAAACAAAATGACTCTAAATCCGCCTGGAAGGGACTTAGACAGCTAACTGGTATAAATAAGAAATGTCCTGACAATGTAGTTGATAATCCGTCTGTTTTTAGTAATGAGCTTAACAACTTTTATGCTCGATTCGATAAACATAATTTTGAAAATGAACGATCGAATCTTGTAGCCTCATTGTATAATGTAAATAATACTTCTCCTATTGTAACCGTTAAGGATGTATTTAAGAGCTTACAAGCCATTAAACCTGGCAAATCTGCGGGACCAGACCGAATCACTGGAAGTTTATTGAAATTATGTAAAGAACCATTATCTCCTATTTTGTGTTTGTTCCAACAGTCAATACATAGTTGTAATATACCTGTAATTTTGAAAACAACTGAAATAATCCCTGTTTCAAATAAATCTTCACCTATTTGTAATAATAATTACCGACCTATAGCTTTAACTTCTATTATTATGAAATGTTTTGAGAAAATTGTTAAAACCTATTATGTCAACAGGTTAAGCAATATATTGATCCCTATCAATTTGCATATACTAGTAATCGATGTGTTGAGGATGCTGCCCTGTGCTTAACAGATTATGCCCTAAAATTTCTAGATAAACCTAACAAGCCTAGAACAAAACATTTTGTCAAGATACTTTTCGTGGACTTTTCGAGTGCATTTAACACCATACAGTCTCACATAATGATGAAGAAATTGATTAACATGAACGTAAACTCAAAAATTGTTTTATGGATTAACGAATTTTTAACAAACAGACCACAATATGTTAAATGTCTCGATACAAAATCAGAAGTCATAATCATAAACACAGGAGCTCCTCAAGAATGTGTGTTATCAACTATTTTATTTACACTGTACACTAGCGATTGTTGCTGCCAGGCCACTAATTCTCTTCTTTTTAAGTATGCTGATGACACTGCCCTTGTGAGTTTGTGTGTAAATAATGACAGTAGTTACAAGGAAGAAGTACAGCGTTTTAATACTTGGTGTAGTGAGCATTATCTAGAGCTTAACGTTATGAAAACAAAAGAAATGGTAGTAGACTACTTTCTCTATTCTCATTTTCATTCCAAAGCTGGATGTTGCGTCTATGTACGCAACGACTTAACTTGCTCTCGTGCCCACGCTCTTGAGTCTTCCGAATTTTCCATCTGGCTACGACTTAACAGTCACTCTCAAACTAAATTAATCTGTGCTGTTTATCTCTCCCCTAACTCTTCTGACTATAGTAATTTCTTCGACTACTTAACTTCTAAAGTGGAGCACATTCTGTCCCTCTACCCTTTCGCTGAGATTTCCATTCTTGGAGATTTCAATGTTCACCACCAGCTTTGGCTTTCCTCTCCCTTCACTGACCACCCTGGTGAACTAGCCTTCAACTTTGCTATCCTCCATGACCTAGAGCAACTGGTGCAACACCCTACTCGTATTCCTGACCGTCTTGGAGACACGCCCAACATTCTTGATCTCTTCCTCACCTCTAACCCTTCTGCTTATGCTGTCACCCTTTCATCTCCGTTGGGCTCCTCCGATCACAATCTCATTTCTGTATCTTGTCCTATTTTTCCAATCCCTCCGCAGGATCCCCAAAGCGAAGGTGCCTCTGGCGTTTTGCCTCTGCCAGTTGGGGGACCTGAGGAGGTATTATGCTGATTTTCCTGGAATGATTATTGCTTCCGTGTCAGAGACCCATCTCTTTGTGCTGAACGCATAACAGAGGTGTTAGTATCTGGCATGGAGGCGTACATTCCTCATTCTTTTCTCAACCTAAACCTTCTAAACCTTGGTTTAACTCAGCCTGTTCTCGTGCTATACATGATAGAGGTTGCCCACAAAAGGTACTTGAGCCTTCCATCTCCTGAATCTCATGCACTTTATATCTCTGCCCGGAATCATGCCAAGTCTGTTCTTCAACTTGCCAAACACTCTTTCATAAATAGGAAATGTCAAAATCTTTCAAACTCAAACTCTCCTCGTGACTTCTGGCATCTAGCCAAAAACATCTCAAATAACTTCACTTCTTCATCTTTCCTCCTTTATTTCATCCTGATGGCACCACTGCCATCTCTTCTGTCTCTAAAGCTGAACTCTTTTCTCAAACCTTTGCTCACAACTCCACCTTGGACGATTCTGGGCTTGTCCTCCTCTCCTCCTCCCTCTGACTATTTCATGTCTACAATCAAAATTCTTCGTAATGATGTTTTCCATGCCCTTGCTGGCCTAAACCCTCGGAAGGCTTATGGACCTGATGGGGTCCCTCCTATTGTTCTCAAAAACTGTGCTTCTGTGCTTGCACCTTGCCTGGCCAAACTCTTCCAACTTTGTCTATCGACTTCTACCTTTCCTTCCTGCTGGAAGTTCGCCTACATTCAGCCTGTTCCTAAAAGGGTGACCGTTCTAACCCCTCAAACTACCGTCCTATAGCTTTAATCTCTTGCTTGTCTAAAGTTTTTGAATCTATCCTGAATAGGAAGATTCTCAAACATCTGTCACTTCACAATCTTCTGTCTGATCGCCAGTATGGCTTCCGTCAAGGTCGCTCTACTGGTGATCTTCTGGCTTTCCTTACTGAGTCTTGGTCATCCTCTTTTAGAGATTTCGGTGAAACTTTTGCTGTTGCGTTAGACATATCAAAAGCTTTTGATAGAGTCTGGCATAAAGCTTTGATTTCAAAACTGCCCTCTTACGGCTTCTATCCTTCTCTCTGCAACTTTATCTCAAGTTTCCTTTCCGACCGCTCTATTGCTGCTGTGGTAGACGGCTACTGTTCTTCTCCTAAACCTATTAATAGTGGTGTTCCTCAGGGTTCTGTCCTGTCACCCACTCTCTTTCTATTATTCATTAATGACCTTCTTAACCAAACTTCTTGCCCTATCCACTCCTACGCTGATGATACCACCCTACATCTTTCCACGTTCTTTCAGAGACGTCCAACCCTTCAGGAAATTAACAGATCACGCGGGGACGCCACGGAACGCCTGACTTCCGATCTTTCTAAAATTTCCGATTGGGGCAGAGAAAATCTAGTAGTTTTCAATGCCTCAAAACTCAATTCCTCCATCTATCAACTCGACACAACCTTCCAGACAACTATCCCTCTTCTTCAATGACACTCAACTGTCTCCTCTTCCACAATGAATATCCTCGGTCTGTCCTTTGCTCATAATCTTAACTGGAAACTTCACATCTCATCTCTTGCTAAAACAGCTTCTATGAAGTTAGGTGTTCTGAGGCGTCTCCGCCAGTTTTCTCGCCCTCCAACTGCTTACTCTGTATAAGGGCCTTATCCGTCCCTGTATGGAGTACTCTTCGCATGTTTGGGGGTTCCAGTCACACAGCTTTGCTTGATAGGGTGGAATCGAAAGCTCTTCGTCTATAGTACATCACCAGTCACTCAGTCACCTCTGTACATAAATGGAGAGTTAGTTGAATCAGTCACAGAGTATAAGTATCTTGGTACAATTATTGATAATAAGTTCTGTTTTAATCAAAACGCAGAAGCATTATATAAAAAAAAATTAACTCTAGGATGTACTCTATGCGGAAGCTGAGCAAACTTAGAATTGACACCAGAACTGTTAACTTATTTTATTCTGCAATTATACAGTCTGTTTTGTCGTTCTCAATTACATGTTGGTATGGTAGTTGTAGTACAGAGGTGAAGGGAAAACTTACTAGGATAATTTGAAACTGTGTAAAATTGGGAGTAGAGAACAGCTCAAATTTAGCTGATATTTATAAGAAAAGTTCACTCCATAGATGTGAAGTAATCACCAGTGACCCTTCACATCCTCTCAACAGCAGCTATCAGTTATTGCCATCAGGTAAAAGGTTAAGGTCAATGAACTGTAGGACTTCCAGATATTGTAAATCTTTTGTGCCAGACAGCATTAGATCACTGAACGAAAGATAGCCATTTTTTATATACCAATATGACTGTATGCTGGAGGCCATTAAGTGTACTGGGTATAGCATGTATGTATGTATGAGTGTTATGCATTGTACTGTTTGATTGTTCATGATACTTTTAGCTGGAGTCACACAAAACAAATTTTTATGTATTATATACATGAACAAAGTATTATCTATCTATCTATCTATCTATCTAATTGTCTAGAAGGCTGTGTAGAGTTAATAGATGGAGAAATTGAATTTTTGAGGCATTAAACAAAACTGTTTTCTCTGTCCTTATCAGAAATTTTAGAGAGATCAGAAGTCAGGCGTTCTGTGGTGTCCCTGCGTGATCTGTTTTCTTGCTGAAGGGTTGGTCCTCTCTGAAAAGACGTGGAAGAGTATAGGGTGGTATCATCAGCGTAGGAGTGGAAAAGACAAATAGTTCAGTTTAGAAGATCATTGATGAACAATAGGAAGAGAGACAGAACCGTGAGGTTTGGGAAAAGAACAGGGGCTGTCAATCACAGCAGCAATAGAACGTTCAGAGAGGAAACATGAGATGAAATTGCAGAAAGGACAGAACCCGTAGGAGGCTAGTTTGGAGTAAAAGCTTTATGGCAGACTCTATCAAAAGCTTTTGATACGTCTAAAAGGCAGCAGCAAAATCGTCAATCATTCATACCTTTCACTGATAAATTCTGGGACTCCCTACCTGCTTCTGTATTTCCATCTTCCTACGACTTGACTTCTTTTAAGAGAGAGATGTCAAGAAATTTGACCCAGGCTTTTGGCTGATTCTTTCAGATCTTTTAGAGAAACTACAGTTCCAGTGGGACTTTTTTTCTAATATTTTGTTGCACTTGGCAGTTCTCCCTCTTGCGTAAAAAAAATTTAAAATCTCAAAAAGAGGATAACCTAGACTGAATAAAGAGAGCCAATTGG
The DNA here is from genome assembly GCF_017591435.1 of Portunus trituberculatus. Lineage (NCBI taxonomy): Eukaryota > Metazoa > Arthropoda > Malacostraca > Decapoda > Portunidae > Portunus > Portunus trituberculatus. Next base: position 21,415,978 of record NC_059292.1, on the reverse strand, counting down.
AAGATCGCTAGTATAGGGCGGCCTTGACGGAAGCCATACTATAGGATAGATTCCGATAAAAGATTGTGAAGTGATAGATATCTAAGAATATTCTTATTGAAGGTAGATTTAAAAGATTAAAGCTATAAAGCGATAGTTTGAGAGATTAGAACTGTCGCCCATTTTAAGAACAGACTGAATATAGGCAAACTTCCAGCAAGAAGGAAAGTTTGGCCAGGCAAGGTGCAAACACTGAAGCACACTTTTTAAGAACGATAGGTATAAATAAGAAAAATAAAAAAAAAGAGGATTTAATCCAGCTAGGGCATGGAAAACATCATTGCAAAGAATTATAATCGGAGACATGAATTAGTCAGGGGGAGAGGAGAGGGAGGAACAAGCCAAGAGTTTTTAGTAAGGATTTGAGAGAAGAGTTCAGCTTTAGAAACAGATGAGATGGCAGTAGTGCCACCAGGGTAAAAAATAAAGGAGGAAACGATGAAGTAAAGTTATAAGAGATTTTTTGGCCACATGCCAAAAGTTTAGAGAGAAGTTGGATTTCGAAAAATTTTGACATTTTCTATTAATAAAGAAGTGCTTGGCAAGTTGGAGAACAGACAGCATGAGATTCAAATGTTGGAAGGTTTAAGTAGCTTTTGTGGGCTTAAAACAAAGGAGTCACAATCGAGAATTAGGGCAGAGCAGTGTTATGAACAATAAACTTATCATGACTGAGGGGGAAGTTAAAGTAGCTACTGTACGTGACTCGACCATGACTGTGCCACTCAACATGCTGTGCGGGACTCGACCATAGTGTTGTTGTTTTCTGTTCCATTGTATTAATTTAGCGCCACGAACTTCACGTCAAACCCTCGACGCTCAGGCCACCAAAGAACGCGTTCTAAATAATCGGCGTCTTATTTTAGCTACCCTTAACGTTTTCTAGCGAAAGCTTTGGTTTTCAAGTCTATTCATGATTTGACGATTTATGTGATATATTCTTTTATGTAAGAG
>NC_059292.1:21399985-21409985 GCF_017591435.1 Portunus trituberculatus | reverse complement strand
GCACGATAGCATTTTTGGAGCCACTGTCTTGCGATGGTCTTGTTCTTGGGGAATTTATAATATTTAAAATTACTAGACTTGGCAGGCGTGCATCCATACACTGCACAAGGTCTAGCTTTGCCCATACTAACAATAAGAAATTAATATTAAGGCACATGAAACATACAATCCAAGATCAAATTCTGCCACACGTGTACACTCACTCGAAGATATGGAGTTGTTTACACGACCGGATGACGTCACTGAGTCAGCTGGTGGTTCCAATAATGTTCTCGTGCGTCTACCTATCAAAAGTTATTGTATATATATATATATATATATATATATATATATATATATATATATATATATATATATATATATATATATATATATATATATATATATATATATATATATATATATATATATATATATATATATATATATATATATATATATATATATATATATATATATATATATATATATATATACATATCATTAGCAGAGGTGGGCGCGTTACTGGATATCGAGTAGTCCGGTACTGCTCCTCCGGACCTCGAAACGCAGATAGTCCGTGTCTGTACTTCCGCGCCTAAATTTTTTTTCCCTCGGTCCGGTACCGCACCTCCGGTACCGTACCCAAATTTTAAAGCGTGCCCGAAAAATATAATCCGCACCTCGAAAAATAAAACATAATACAAGTCAATAATACATCAGAGCTCTCTCTCTCTCTCTCTCTCTCTCTCTCTCTCTATATATATATATATATATATATATATATATATATATATATATATATATATATATATATATATATATATATATATATATATATAACGAAATGGGGATTATGTATGCTTGCAATCACTGTAAAGTATGTACAGTTAGCAGTACTGTTTGTCATTGTAACATTATTATTATTATTATTATTATTATTATTATTATTATTATTATTACTATTATTATCATTATCATCATCATCATCATTATTATCATCATCAGAGAGAGAGAGAGAGAGAGAGAGAGAGAGAGAGAGAGAGCATGCTTAGCCCTGAATGAGTGACGTCACTCAAATGGCGGGAAAATATGTCTGGTAACACAGACCACCAAAAATGACCGAAAGTAATGCTACGGAGTGTGGACTGTCGTCTTTACTTATTTCTTACCTTGAAAATCTCAGGTGCGGAAGTACGGATTCAAAATTTCGCTTTACTACACCTGTCTCAGGTGAGGAGGTACGGACTTAAAATTTCGTCTTTTCCCACATGTCTCAGGTGCGGAGGTACGGACTTAAAATGTCGCCTTTGAGTACCTGTTACTTCCGCACTTTTGAACATTTTTCCGCACTTTGGACTTCCGCACCTCGTTTGGTGGCCCTTAGGTACGGAGGAGCGGAGGTGCGGACCGAGATATGGAAGTGCCCAACTCTGATCAGTAGTTATCACTCTTAAAGGGCGATGATACACTTCTGAATTTTAGCCAAACGTCAGTCAGGTGCGCCCACTTCCTGTTGGATAGTTGGGACGGAACTGACCGAGGCTAAATTTTAGTAGCGGAAAGTTACGATCCTTTTGAACATCCAGCCCCGGAATCCTTCTTGAAAAGACTTCATGTGAAGGATTCTATATTGCCATTCTGGAAAGACGAGAAGTGGGAACCGGACTGATCACAATTGTGATCTTTGAAAATCACTCCAAAATCCCGTTTTTATAAGCAAGTGCTCGTGTGGGAAGCAGTGCAAGGGACTCACCTGAGATCCTGGCGCAAGCATGGTAGTCTCCGATACTCTCCATGATGGAAGCCACACTGGCTCCCAGCATGCTCACCACTCCAGCAGCGGTCACTCTGGGCCATCCCCACTGCCCTAGGGGGAAGAGGACGAAAAGGAAAGTGTGAGACCATCGTGGAAGACGATAACTGTTCAAATAGTCAGCACAAGCATGTAGGTGTCAATGGCCCAGTTCAGCCCTTGAATCCTTGCTCTTCCTCTCCAGCTCTCCTCTGCTTGCTCACCGGGGTAAGGTACATAGAACCACGGTGTCCTCTGCAGCAGGTCCCCTTTGGTGTCCGTGCGGGCAGCAGACCCTGGGGCCAGCACGTCGTAAGCTGTGAAAATGGCACACAAGCCCCAAGCGAGGAACACTGCCAGGACCACCTGTATGGACGTGGAATAGCTGCGTGGAAAGCTAAGAATTGTGTCCTGTCACTGCTGTATGATTTATGGAATATATCAAAGAGAATTCACATGAATTGCATCAATACATTTATCAAGCTCATGTTCTTAAAACCTTTGATTTTTCTAAAGACTATTTTTCAAGGTCGCAGAGATGGTACTGTACGTAAGCTTTTCCTTCGCACAATGTAAAATGCTTATCAAACCAACACTTGAATTACCAAAGTACTCTTGATAGTCCCAATAACATCATATACAATCCATCAAAAGTAGCTGGGAGAAAGAATCGAAGCACTCAAGAACAAAAATTGTTTGGGACACATCAGGAACAGGAGCCCGCAAAGGAATTCGAGGCACTTACCGGGAAGCACTTAAGCATCTTAGTCCCGGCGGTAACGAGGAAGAAGCACGCTCGCCCGCCTGTATTGAGTACGGACTGCGGCACGGCTTTGTTACCCAGATAAAACGAGAACATGATAATCAGTGTTATTGTCCTGTGGGAAAAAAAAACAAAAACACGATTTGGAAATGCAAATTTGGAACAAACTATCAAGTTCCTCAAATATCACATATTTTGCATTCAGGCATTGTAAAGTTAAGTGTTAAAAATAGGTAGGAAGAAATTTATTTTCGAATATAGTGGTGGATGAGTATATGGAATAGACTCAGTAATGCAGCTGTTAGTGCTTAGCAGGTAAGAAGCCTTAAAAGACGACTAAAGGTACTAGAAAAATTTATGGATGGGAATGATAGATGGAAATAAATAGGTATGCTTCACACAGGAATTGCCACGTGTAGGTCTGACGGCTCCTTACAACTTGCCTTGTTTTCTTGTTCTTAAATTCACGATGGTCTCACAATCAACCTTAACTCACAATTACTGAGCTCATGTATGGTGTTTTCACACGGCATGCTAATATGCAACAAATAATAATGATTATAATAATGATAACAATAATAACAATAATGATAATTATTATGATAATGATAATGATAACAATAATAATAATAGTAAAAATAATAATAATAATATTAATAATAATAATAATAATAATAATAATAATGATAATAATAATAATAGTAATAGTAATAATAATAATAATAATAATAATAATAATAATAATAATAATAATAATGATAATAATAATAGTAAGAAAAAGAAGGAAAAGAAGACATACTACTACTACTACTACTACTACTACTACTACTACTACTACTACTACTACTACTACTATAATATTCAGGATTAGTAGTTATAATGATAGTAGTAGTAGTAGAAGTAGTAGTAGTAGTTTTCCAGTTTTTTTTTATTCTATTTTATCTTTTTTCTTATTTATACCATGTGGGCTTTTCACGGGAATTTATGGACTAAGGAGATACTTTTTGGTGTACCTCCTATGTCAAAGTCCACCCACTAGGAAACCGTTGCTCCGAGTGATAAAGCCCAACCTACACTCGGACCGTGGACAGGATTCAAACCCGTGTGCTTGGAGGCCCCTCGGACCCCAAAGCACGCATGGTTCCACTTTACCACGGCGGCCTCGATTTTTTTTTTTTATTATTTTTTTATTATTATTTTTTTATTCGGAAGTACTGCAATACCGGGCCGATCCGCGGCAAAGGAGCAAGCCCCTAGCACTTCGCCATAGTCCAAAAATCAGACTGATATCGTAGATCCCACATGGGGATCGAATCAGATATTAAGCTGATAAGAACAGATACTATACTTTGACCTTAGCCAAAAGGCCAAGGAAAAAAAAAAAAAACAATTTTCCAATATCTTTCACACACTGCCTCTTCCTGATATTTGCACGTTCTCTTGTCCTTCCAGCTTCTTCTGTCACCAGCATCAGGTCTTGCTTGTTTATCATTTCAATGCCATTAACTATTTCATACATTGTTATTAAGTCCCCTCTTTTTCCTATATCTTGTGTGTGTGTGTGTGTGTGTGTGTGTGTGTGTGTGTGTGTGTGTGTGTGTGTGTGTGTGTGTGTGTGTGTGTGTGTGTGTGTGTGTGTGTGTGTGTGTGTGTGTGTGTGTGTGTATTCGTAAAACTTTTTTGTGTAACATACATTGATAAACTGTGTATGTACAATGTACATATCTGTATAGTATATTTATATTATTTCCCTATATGAGAATGTAATTGAATCTATTCTCACATACAAAAAAAAAAAAAAAAAAACCCAGCCAAGGTATGCCGTCGGCCCGTTGCAAGGCTCAATCCTATCAGATCACCACTCCTTTCCACCAGCAAAATGAATATTTATTTAGAAAACTTTTTGTGTAAAATACTTTCATAATTATATACATATCTGCATTATGTATATTTTATACAATTTCCTTTAGAATCCGAATATTTGACGTATGTCGGCGCCGCTCGGCGGACCTGCCTAAAAATTAGGCGGGCAGTCTCAAAACAAAGAAAAAGGCGTCCTGACTATTTTTTTTTTACCTAGCTTTATCAAATCCTTCATGTATGTAGACCCCCCTTAGTAATACGCATAGGCCCATGAAGTTACAAAGTCTATGGTATAAGCCATAGTTTTATTCATGCACCTTTTTATACCCGGGAATGTAAACACAGTTACGTTGCTTGTGTGTTGCTACGATGCTTTATTTTGTCTTATATTGTGTTTTGTTTCTAAGTGTTTCCTTCACTTGAATAATGAGGTATCTCACGTACCTGCCTGAGCCACTTTACGTTTTGAGGTGAGTAAAGGCGGGTTCACGCGTGTCAATATGCGACTGAAATAATCGAGTAATTATCGACAGAGCCCTTCTGGTCTGAACAGATTCACACATAGCGGTTGTTAAGTATCGACTGGTTGGCGGGAAGTGAATGCAAATATTGACAAACAGTTACCCAACAAAATGTCTTCCTCTGGTGACGCTCAAATTAAATAATCACAAGTACTCAATCCTCACCTCCAACATCATGCAAAAGGGAAACAGTTCTTGGAAAGTGGCAGCTATCTCATAGAACAGCGATCTGTGTAAGCTTTTTTTTCGCCATATAATTCATTTCTTCTACTACTACTACTACTACTACTACTACTACTACTACTACTACTACTACTACTACTTCTTCTTCTTCTTCTTCTTCTTCTTCTTCTTCTTCTTCTTCTTCTTCTTCTACTACTACTACTACTACTACTACTACTACTACTACTACTTCTTCTTCTTCTTCTTCTTCTACTACTACTACTACTACTACTACTACTACTACTACTACTACTACTACTACTACTACTAATAATAATAATAAAAATGATAATAATAATGATAACAATAATAATAGTAATAATAGTAACGTTATTATTATTACTATTATTATTATTATTATTATTATTATTATTGTTATCCACTACTACTTTACCACTATTACTACTACTACCACCACTACTACTACTACTACTACTACTACTACTACTACTACTACCACTACTACTGCTACTACTACTACTACTACTACTACTACTACTACTACTACCACTACTACTACTACTACTACTACTACTACTACTACTAACAATAACAACAGTGTCACTTACATAATGGAGACACCCCAGTGGGAGGCTATCTTGTCCCCGCAAAGGTCAAAGAAGGAGATGCCGACGAGGGTGACCGTTGGGACGATGGCGAGAGGGGTGATCCAGCGGGTCAGCATCCCTACCAGCCCTGAAGCAGCACCTCCGCTATCAGACACAGGTAGGTACAGTATCATTGCAATATAAACAATATTGATTGTGTTAGTACCGTCTCTCCTGCCACAAGGTTGTTTGTCTTTCTATCTTCTATCGCTATTTTCATATCAAGTGTTCTTGTGATCTTGCCTGCAGCCCTTAACACTTCCCGCTGTCTCGCTGCATAAGACTTTTTATCTTGTTTTTCCTTATTCTACCCACCTTACTAATACAGATGTTAACTATTTTTCTCAATCTTTCACCCTTTTTTTTTTTTTATACCATGTGGGCTTTTCACGGGAATTTATGGGCTAAAGGGGATACTTTTTGTGGTACCTCCTATCTCAGAGCCCACCCGCATCCGAGTGAGGAAGCCCAACCTATACTCGGACCGTGGACAGGATTCGAACCCGTGCGCTTGGAGACCCCTCGGATCCCAAAGCACGCATGGTTCCACTGTACCACGGCGGCCCCTATAACTGGTAAACTCTGAAACGCCCTTCTTTTTTCTGCATTTCCTCTTTCAAGAGGGAAATTTCAAGACACTTCTACAAATAATTTTTAATTATTTTTCGGGGTGTCCTTTAAGGAAGCTGGATTTTCCACGCAGTCCTACTGTCTTACAAGTCCCTTTGCAAGGGCCGCCGTGGTACAGTGGAACCATGCGTGCTTTGGGATCCTAGAGATCTCCAAGAGCACGGGTTCGAATCCTGTCCACAGTCTGAGTGTAGGTTGGGCTTCCTCACTCGGGGCAACGGTTTCCTAGCGGGTGGGCTTTAAGATAGGAGGTACCCTAAAAAGTATCCCCTTTAGCCCATAAATTCCCGTGAAAAGCCCACATGGTATAGAAAAAAAAAAATGGCGTAACAGTCCCTTGACACAAGTATGGAATAGTTAGTGGAGGAGAAGGTGGAAGAGGAGCTATTAAACTTGACATCTGAAGGGAAAGAGTCTATCAAGTGATCGAAATCTGTCAAGGAAGTTGCAGCTGCCATCATGCCATCATCAGGTATTGCCAGTATGATATATGTGGCTGTCACTACTGCAGTTTCAACGGCAGTGAAGGATATTACCGACAAGTTACTGCTCACGTCTGCTGACACGCAAAAAATCAACTTCGAACATCGCTACGAAAACGACTTCCTTGAACAGTACCTACATAAGAAAAGACAATCTTTGAATATTTGGTATTGAGGAAGAAACCGATGATGATGAAGATATTTTGCAGAATAAAGTTACTGAAGTGGCTGCTGACATTGAGGTTAAATTAGAAGCAAACGATATATCCATTGCTCATCGGTTGAGGAAGGTTGGTGACCGAAGCAGGCCTGTGATTGTACGTTTTTGCCACCGGAAGAAAAGAAAAGCAGTGATGAAAAACAAGAATGAACTCAATAAGAAACAAAAGAAAATCTACGTATACGCTGTTGAGGATGGTCAAGGAACAAGCGACTGTAAGGAAAGTCACCACCAAGGACGGTAGCAAGGTAAAATAAATACGAGTCTCGTATTCATTTTACCTTGGACGGAAGAATGTTGGCATGACTCGCGGATAAAGGAAGACCCATGGAGATTACTAGACCGGATGATCTCTTCAAAGTGGGTATCGATTCACCTGATTGGAAACGTCTGAAACTGGATCACCTGATAAAGTAGGATGTGGCGGGAGTACAGCGCTACTCAACGATAGTTCACTACTCTAAAAGCAACACTTTAAGCAAGAAATTTTTACACGAACAATAACACCTACAAATAGTGTACATATGTTTGCTTAAATGTATTATTGATCTGTTTCAGTGGAGGAAGAGGAAATTGTTTTGTTTATTCGTTGATTATAAAAAAAAAAGCTTTTGATATGGTGTGGAGGGAAGGGTTGTGGTATAAGCTTGTCAGGGATAATATTAATGGAAAGTTGTTAAGCGTTATTCATAGTATGTATGATAATATCAAGTTGTGAAAAAAAACAACTTGTCATCATTACTTTTTGCTTTCTATGTTAATGACTTACAGGAAAAAAAATTATTGAAAACAATTGTAAATATCTAGACTTTAATAGCCATTTTCTTAACGTTTACTTAAACTTATTAGTGTTAATGTACGCAGATGATACAGATGATATGTACAGTTGTTGCGTGATAGTGAAGCAAACATAATGCAGGCACTAACAGCGCTTCATAGATATTGTTCCAAGTGGAAATTAAAGGTTAATTGGGATAAGACCAAAATAGTAGCAGAGGACAAGTGCAAGCAAGTAGTTTATAGGACTTACAAATAATATAAAGAGGTTTATGGGATTAAGGAGTACTTGCTTAAGCTTAATAAGAATAGTCATATGTATTCTAACAAGTTTCGTACGGGAAATAATGTTTCTAATTACCACTGGTAAACATATCCATCCAAATAGAAAGAGAGGAACGTTATTGTACCAAATGTAATGAAGGATTAATAGGGGATCAATATCATGTTTTGTTGCAATGCCAAAGCGAAGATATTGTTCAACTGAGAAATAAATATATACAGGATTAGTATAGACTGGATCTAATTAAATCGCTTTAAAGTTTTTTGCTATGCTGATGCAGAACAGAAAGGCAGGACTGTTAACAAACTTAGCGCAATTTATTAATGTTCTGTTACAAATATTTAGGTAATTTTTACTTTTATGTATCAATATCAATCAGGAGCTGAGCTCCATAGTTTATAAAAAAAAAAAAGTTTGAGCAATAAATATATTTTCTTTCTTTCTTTCACACACACACACACACACACACACACACACACACACACACACACACACGCACACACACACACACACACACACACACACACACACACACACACACACACACAAACACACACACACACATCCCCCAAACAGCACCATAAGCAACGCTAATTCGAAGAACCTGTGAATCCGAGGGTGATCTGGAACACGGAGACTGTGGCAATGGCACCCTGTACGTCTCGAATCCTGCCCAGCCACTCCTCCTGCTGCGCCTCCCGCGTCATGTTTGCAAGGGACAGCGTGGCGCATGGAGGGTGCACGGCGGTCAGCAGGGTTATCACTGGCATCATGTATGAAAAATCTGTGCCTTGGACGATGGGAAGCCTGACAGGGAGAAATGAAGGATGGGAAAACGACGAGGGTTTCAGTTTGCGTATATTGTGTACATGCACCGTGAAGTGTCATACTTGTGAAAGCTGATTCTACAATCCTAGTGGAGATTTAAGTTTCATGTAGTAAAATATACAGTATAGGATAGTTTGAGATCTTCTGCACACCACACATGCACCAAATCTGTTGTCTAAATTGGGCAGTATCTGCTAAGTCTTCAGTGAAGACTTTTGACGATAGTAATAGAAGAAAGTACTTAGGCTGCTTTCACACAAACGATCTTCGACAGTTCGGCACATGAAGCACGGTAGCTGCATAGCACCTGGACATCTACGGTAACAGTGCGGTGTCTGCCGCTGGCTATTCCTCTCAACATCCTCTTCGGTATCTCCTTATCATATTTGTTCGTGCATCACTATCTCTTAGTGATGGAGGATATAAAACTCATACATTTAGTAAGGCTGCGATTTCACATAAAAGATACCTGGACATCTACGGTGACAGTGCAGTGTCCGCCGTAGGTAATTTCTCCCAACATTAGCTTCGGTATCTCCTTGTCGTATTCGTTAGTGCACCACTGTCTCAGTGATGGAGGATATCAAAAACTCATAAATCTGGTGAGAAAACTGAAAAACATATCTGTTTTCTCGATTATTTTGCTAGAAAAACTCATAAAGTTTATTGGAAAACTTCAGATACGATATATCTGTTTCTTTCCATATTTTGCCAAGAAAATTAATAAATTTCCCTAGGAAACTGAATATATCTCTAATTTACTCAATATCTTACAAAGAAAACACATAAATCTATTAGAAATACGCGAGAAATACCGGATGTGTGAAGGTGCCCATAGCAATATAGGGAGGCGATGGCGTAGTCACGTAGTGGATAAGGTGGTGAGCGTGGGATCGGGCAGACGTCCACGCGTAGGTTTGAATCCCACCCACCACCTATTGCTTTGAAGCAACGCCATTTGTCGAGTGGTTTAAAGTTACCTACATGTCACCATGATACCCAGGTTCTAGGTGGTTACACCAAAGATGC
>NC_059292.1:21379985-21392485 GCF_017591435.1 Portunus trituberculatus | reverse complement strand
AAGAATTGGGGGACTTTTGTCCTGGTACCGCTGGCACCATCAATATGTTCTGGTGTGGTTGAAGAGAAACACCGGGGAAACTTCCCTGTGTTTATTGTAGGATACAAAATGTACTGGAGGCTTGGTAGCTTGGTAGCGAGTAGCCGTGAGGGAGGCTTGAGAAGTAGCTGGCGGTCAGAGAGACTTGTAGTCAGACCGGCTAGATGAAGCTTGTAGCGAGCGTGATGATGTAGAATTACAGTTTACGCACTGGAGTGTGACTGTAGACAGTAGACTGTAAAGCTAGACTGGCTGTGCAGGACAGTATAACCAGTCAAAGAATGAAGGTAAGCGGATTGCCAGCCAGAGCGTGAATCAGTCCCTTAAGCTGCTTTAGGAACCAGACTGAGCGTGGCGTCCCGTGGGGTAGCGGAACAATACACAGCCCCAGTACACCATACGGTAGAACATTACATTACATTACTCCGCGTTAAAAGTAGTCATGTCTATCATATTGCTCGACCACGTTAACGAAGGTGTCCTCACCGAGCACTCTAGTCAATATATAAACATTTCAAAAGACATTAATAATAATAATAATAATAATAAGACATGTCATACAATGCACTGAGCAAAATAAATATCACATAAGTGTGAAAACAATTAAGAAAATATAGTTAGCTTGCAATTGAATAGCAATAATATGATATTATAAGTATAACATGGCTAAATAGATTAATTTGATGCTATTTCAAAAGTAAAATGCATTATTGATTAAAAATTTACACATTTATGGTAATGAGTAGTAAATATAACATACAAAATTTGTATAAAGACATAGAAATGTTACATGATCATGTATAATGAAATCACTGAAACATAAAGAACAATGTTACATACATGTGTAAAAATGCGTTACATATGGGGAATAAAGTCTATATGTCATAAGTATTGTTTCTTACATATAATACATGTGATAATTGTGCAATATATATATATATATATATATATATATATATATATATATATATATATATATATATATATATATATATATATATATAATGTAATTGAGCATAAATGAAAAGCATGAAAAGATGATAATGTAAACAAAAAACAGCAAACAAACACTCAACTATAAATAACATAAATCACCTACATACCACAAGTTGAGTAGCTAATTCAACTTGGATAGAGCAGATAACAATGTATAACAGTAGAGGTGCTGCTAAAACAAAATGTAATGAATGTGACATTAATATTGAAGTTACATACATAGGTAGAATAAATATAATTGACACTAGCAAAAAATATTATGTAGGTAGGGAGAATGAGAAAATGTTAGTGTAAATTTAGTAATAAAACAGTAAAATGGGATGTAAAAAATGTGACTGCAAATGGAACCCCCATTAAACACACGATATACCCTAGGGGCCACGCCTGTGTGTTAAGGCCTGAGAAGCATGAATATGTCTTCTGATAAATCAAGCAAATTTACAGTCAAAAGAAAATATTACCTACATTACATTAATCCCTCCCCATGTGTCATCTGGGGACAACACATAAGAATATGATATAACACAATGCAATATATACAACATAATATAATATAACATGATATAATATAAGAGATACACTTCACACAACTGTAAAAATTGAGCAAGAGAATGTGTCAATATCTTCCCCACTGAATTTCTGAATGGAAGAGTCCTGTTGTAGAAGTTTAATAGCAGGAGATGCTACAGATGTAAGAGGTATTGTAACATTTGTAGTGGATGTAGTCACAGGAGTGAAAGTATTAGTAGTAGCCATAGTAATAGTTGTAGTAGTAGTTGTTGTAGTAGCAACAGGGTCAGAAATTGTGACAATTTGTTGATGATAAGATTTACCCCTACGTAAAAATATACAGAAAAATATTATATATATATATATATATATATATATATATATATATATATATATATATATATATATATATATATATATATAGTTACCACTCCAAAGAAATTGTGTTGAACCACGTACAGGTGTGCTGCGTGTGTACTCGTACGTAAACAGACGATAACTTGAGTCACAGACTGGTTAAATAAGAACTTCTCAACATACAGGTCTGCTAAGCACTCACTCTGTGAAAATGAATAATATTAGTACAAGAGTACTTCACAAGAAAAGTGTATCAGAAAAAAATAGAATATGAAATTATACTAAGTACACTTTTCAGAATAATTAAAAGATATAATAATGATAATTTACACAATGAAATGAATAAAGTGCTGTACTAATTGTGGTGATAGTTACTATCTCGTTTGCTTATTTGTTGTTAATAGTTTATTGTTACTATTTCGTTTACAAACTATTGTTACTATCTCGTTTGCTTATACGTTCTTACTTGAGATGGGTTCGACACCTATACTGGCACTTTACGAGTTGACTTGTGGGCCACGATAGGAAGCGGTTTTCACTCGCTGACTGCCGCTCACACAGGCCAGGCTAGGTTGTCGGACCTACCACTTACAACGTATAAGGTGTGTATTACTCTTGTATTATTCTATTACTGTTTTCTGTTTAACAAGTTATTATCTGTCATTACGGGGTAATTTGTAACGTGTAACGTTTGTATCTTTACAGTACTGAGCGGCTCGCTTTATGTCCATTAAAGACTACATTCATGGTTCGATGTGTTTTCATATTCACGTCACTAATTACGTTAATATAATTATTGTAGATAAGAATGCAATGAAATAATTATAAAAAGTTGATAAGTAAATGATTATGGCAAGTGCATACATGAATATAGGAGTTACCCTTAAAATTTGAATCAAAGAAAACTGCGTGTCTGAGGAAAATCACGTGAAATAAAATTTAATTTATGCACACGTAAATAAAGAAATCACTGCATATAATGCTAACACATCAAAACATGCACAATAGTGTAACAGCACAAACAAAAAATTAATGGGTAAATGTGTATTCACTGAAAAAAAAAAAAAAAAAAAATGTGTGTACTTGCACAGAAATAAATATTTGGTACCTCAACCACAAAAATAAATATGGCGTCTGGCCAGAGCCAATCAGGAAGCTCTTATGTCATAGGCGACCAATCAGACACTGGCATCACTGGGAACCAAACATGGCGCGCTTTTTTACGCGGGAACGCCACTCACTGGTACATAAAAATATTCATAGAAAATTAATCACTGTGATCATAAAGTTTTACTCACGACAGGTGATACTTAATGAGTAGCAGAGATGTATGGATGTCCTTAGCTCCACGAAAATCCTTGGCAGGGCGGTAGGCTGGGGAAGCAGGAAGGACGCCGTCTTACAAGGCTGCATGTGGCGGTGATCTCAGGCTGTGGATGACACACCGCTGTCACCATCAATGTCCTGGTACCGCTGGCACCATCAATATGTTCTGGTGTGGTTGAAGAGAAACACCGGGGAAACTTCCCTGTGTTTATTGTAGGATACAAAATGTACTGGAGGCTTGGTATCTTGGTAGCGAGTAGCCGTGAGGGAGGCTTGAGAAGTAGCCGGCGGTCAGAGAGACTTGTAGTCAGAGCGGCTAGATGAAGCTTGTAGCAAGCGTGATGATATAGAATTACAGTCTACACACTGGAGTGTGACTGTAGACAGTAGACTGTAAAGCTAGACTGGCTGTGCAGGACAGTATAACCAGTCAAATAATGAGGGCAAGCGGATTGCCAGCCAGAGCGTGAGCCTATCCCTTAAGCTCCTTTAGGAACCAGACTGAGCGTGGCGTCCCGTGGGGTAGCGGAACAATACACAGCCCCAGTACACCATACGGTAGAACCAACTAGAACATTACATTACATTACTCCGCGTTAAAAGTAGTCTGTCTATCATACTTTTTACACCTTACCCTTCAGCAAAGAACCCCTGAGGTGTTTCAACCGTCAACGATTCGGCCACCACAAGACGAACTGCACACTCCCCCCCCCAGAGTTTAGGTCTTGGGCGTCACAGCACAAGTGCAAGATGGGACCATACACATCTACAACATATACAGACATCCCGACAACGCAAGCTAACTAGACATCAGCGAACTTTTCGCTCTCTGCTCCACCACCAAAGTCTTCATTGGAGGGGATTTCAATGCACACCATCCCATACTAGGTTCGCACCGCAGCAACAGGGATGGACACCATATTGCAGATGATTTTGGGGAACTTCCCAGAGGCCACCCTCTTGAACTCCCGTGAACCAACTCACATAACGGGCGGGGTTCTTGATCTCTCATTTACCTCTCCACACCTCAGTCTTGAGGCCACATGGCAACTGCACGAACACCTGGCAAGCGACCATTTTGCCATTAAAATAACGCTAAACTGCTACAAATTTCCCCCCTCCCACCCCGTGTACATCCCGCGATGGAACACCAAGGAAACTAATTAGCTACTATACAGCACCACACTCGACAACATCCTCAACATCCCTTACAATGGCACTCGACGAACAAGAAACAACACTGGTGAAGGCCATCCGCAAAACCCCAAATACACCTACAAGGACCGTTGGCATTACGACAACAGAGTAAAAGAGTATAACCATAGAATAAATCAGGCCCACAAACTCAACAGAAAGCACAGCAATGATACAACCAGAAGCCTCTTAAGGGCCACCATCAGGACGGCGAGGGAGGGAAAGAAGAAAATAAAGACAGAGAAATGCCTCAAGTGGTGCGGGAGTATGAACTCTCATACAACACAGAGTGATGTCTGGAACAAAATCAACATTGCCTGTGGAAATAGGAGACCCAAGACACCCACTCACCCCACACCAACCAGGGATACAGAGAACCTGATTAGAGCATTTCTCAGCAGAAACAACTCTGACCAGCTACCCGTCGAATTCCAAAACCTCCTCAAAAGAAATCAGAACAACTATGACCAACTAATCCACGAAGCCTGTAGTGTGTAGGCGCCTACAGATGTCAACTTCACAAGCAGGAGCTCCAGGATACACTATGCTCCAAGCCAGACACCTCAGCCGGCGCAGACAAAATAACATACTCAATGATCTGACATGCAGTTCATCAAGAACTATTGTATCTAATTAACTTATCATATCATGATGGCCTACTTCCCACGACCTGGAAGGAGGCCACTATACAGCCCATTCCCAAACCTAAAGATCCTGGAAAAACTCGCCCCATCTCGTGACTGAGCTGCTTAGGCAAAGCAGCAGAAAAATTGGTCCTCGCGAGATTCCAATGGCAAGTGGGACCTCTGCACCCCAATATACATGCCTAAATGAGAGGAGTAGGGACAAGAGACTGTCTCACAAAAAATATTTCCACCATCCATGACAAAAAGGTTGTGATAATTTTCATCGACCTGTAGAAGGCCTTCGAGCTCACCAACACCAGGGTCATTCCGGTCTCGCTGGCACACAAAGGCGTCCAAGGGTGACTACTGATCTGGACGAAAGACTTCCTGAATGGGAGGAAGGTTCGAGTTAGATTCCAAGAGCACCTCTCACAGTAACAAATCTTTAAAAACAAGGGAGCATCCCAAGCCCCTTCCTCTTTAACGTCCTCATGGAGCAACTAGTCACTACACCCTTGGAGCAGGGATCACGATGCTGTGCTATGCGGACGACATCGCACTGATCGTCACCACACCTACGCTGCCTATCAACGCTAACATCATCGCATGGGTGCACAACTATCAATATCTAGGTATCTGGATAGATCACCAGCTCAGATTTAAGACACACATCGTCTCCGTAAAAGAACGGGCTACTACGTGTCTAGTCTAAGAGTAATGAGATGTATCACAGAAGGGGAGCGAAACTAAAGGTGCTCAGAACCTTTTACACTCAGGCTATCAGAACCATCTTTGACTACGCAGCTCCAGCACTCATAATGACCACTCCTGCCCCGGCAGAGCCATTAGAAAAAGCACAAAACGAGGCCCTGGGTGCCCTTCGCTGGACAAAAACCTGCAACATCAGAGCTGAGGCCCACGTACCCCCAATAGGAAAACGCATACAAGCACTTCACTCTGCCATGCTCTTCATTAACTTCAACAAAGGAAGAGACCTACACCTCCTCAGAGATATTCAGCAAAGCTTCCACTAGGACCCAACCCTCTTCACCAAAAAGACGTGGAAGACCGCGGATCGGATCTCGAACACCCAGTTATGGGATCACTTCACCAGCCACGTCCAAGATTCACCACACCCGGATCACTACATCCAACCATCTTTATCTCCTTCTCCCTACACATCAATTATCTCCACGCTAACCAGCAAGAAATCTAGCCTCAGCAAGGAGGAGCTGGAAATCCAAGTCAGGAACGCCCTCGCATCCGCACCAACTGCATGATATATTTCACAGACGGCTCGGTTGATCTAGAGATCGGGAAGGTTGGTGCAGCTTTTGTTACAGGTGAGGACACCGCTTTTTACAAACTTCCTGACGGCTCTTCCACGCTACAGACGGAGTTAGTGGCTATCATGAAAGCGATACAACATGCACAATCACACGAGGAACACATCACAATACACACTAACTCACTCGGGGCCATACAGACACTCACGAGTAAATACACAGATGACAACGTACTTTTCACCTCATCCATACATACACTAGCCAAGCCAACATCATCCTAAACTGGTTACCGAGCCACACCGGGATAAAAGGGAATGAGGACGTTGACCAGGTCGCCAAGGAGGGCTAGGTCACGATCCCAATCCCAAAAAGCACTTTACAGGTCAAAGCAACGGCCAAAGCCATTATTAACAAGGAACCGGCGCAGGAAGTTACTCGAAGAGCGGCAAGAGGATCTCCAAGTGCGAGCTGGTACCAGATCACCTCGGAAATGTAAAAGTTACCCGACTCCCTGCCTAGACACACCAGAACACGCCTACACTGACTTCAGTTAGGATACCACTGCTTCACCGACATACGAGGCACACAGCACACATGTGAACATTGCAACACGGACACAAACACGCCTTTGATACACTACATAGAAGACTGTCCAAGCACGACACCCTGTCTAAACAGAATACCAGGTACAAACCCTCACATAATAGAACACACAGATATTGCTCAGCTCATTGCTAAGGTGAACAACTTCCCTCCACCACAGTAACACCTCACTTTCTCTCTCCCCTTACAGCCCAGGCAGTCGTGACCGTTAGGTTTTATAGCTGTGGTTTCTGCCTCAGGGAAGTCTTGTCTTGGTAGGCTACCTGTGGCACTGCCAGGGCAGACAAAACCTAAACAGTGAGCAGGCACATGTGGGCCGCCATCCAAAGGCGTTAGGGCCCACTCCACCCTTCCTTCTAGAGATGGTAAATCTACACACACACACACACACACACACACACACACACACACACACACACACACACACACACACACACACACTCTCTCTCTCTCTCTCTCTCTCTCTCTCTCTAGCTTTTATTTAGAATAATTTGTGATATCATTTCCCTGTGTATTGGAAAAAACATCTAATCACTGAAATTTTACTTCACTCTTTGTTCCTTGTTATGTACAGTAATAAACAAGAAAAAAAACAATCTTTTTACCATAAACGTCGTGGTGTGTTTCTTTCTTAATTAAGGGTATTTGGCATTAACAGTTTTAACACCATTAATAATGGATCTACATGACATAATTATTTAGGAAACTACAATGTGGTTTACATAAGTCAAACCATCAGTTCAACTATAGTTTTCGTCTTGTATGAGAAAAAAAAAAAAAAATGGCAATTTCCCATTGCTTAACACGGGATAGGCTAATGATTTGGCTGTATCTGCTGATCGTTAGCTCTGCCCACAGCCTCATGAGCTCCTCCCACCGGCTTCACTTTTTTTTTACATGACAGGATAGGCGCGTGCCCGTCTTCCTTAAAATCTAACTTCCTTGTTGTTGTTTTTTTCGTTTTTTTTTGCCCTTACCTTGTCTTAAATTAATGTCTTGCTGTTTTAAGAGTTTATTAGAAAACCTTTTTTCTCCTTTTGAAATTGATTAGGAAATTCAAAATTTACCTGTTTTTAGAATAGTATGGATAAGGTAGGTATGATACACGACAATGTCAGGGCTACATAGGGAATAAGAAGAGATGATTAACTCCTACCCAGGACCTTTCTTCTTGGGATCTCTGGTGGGGGAAGACGACCCACGCTCACGTTTTATGTACGTTTCAGTGTCTAAATATGGGGTTCTGCTTTTCCCGAAGTGTCACGTTCACAAGAAGGTGAATAGTCATAGGCCCGTACCAAGAGTCACGAAGGTTTGAGGTCGAGGGTAGAAGGGAAGGTAATGTAGTACCAAGAGTCGCTGTCATTATTGGAACGAAGAGCAGAGGGAAGGTCGAAGGGAAGGCATGGGTGCCCCCGTGTCTTCCACATGACCTTCGAAGAAATATTTCATAATTTTCGTAAGCTGGAGTAACCAACGAATAGTATGAACTAAAATCAACATCAAGTAATATTTTCAATCTCGGAAAACCGATAGTTATGTTTCCACGTAAGTTACTATTCTTTTTATAATAGTGAAGGATCGCCTTAAAATCGCGAGGTGGAAGAACGCAGTGGATCCAGAAAGCTCGCCACCTAGCTGTTTTATGAAGCTTGTTTTCGTTTGTCAGGAAAGTTACACTGTTTATTTCATGGTAATAAATATTTTCTTTAGTGAGCTCATCATCCAAGCCTATTAAAGACCAAATATGTGCATGGGTTAATGGAGAATAGGAAGTGACTGGTGAACTGCCAACAGACAGAAGGCTGTCAAAGTATGCAAAGAAAAGCCAGTCACAAGGTAAATACTAGCCTGTATAAGCAGGTTTAAAACAAAACCACAAAGATGTATGTAGGGATGTAGACAGAGAATTTCACAAGCACCCACTTCACACTAACCCAGGACTTCTTATCTCTCTCTCTCTCTCTCTCTCTCTCTCTCTCTCTCTCTCTCTCTCTCTCTCTCTCTCTCTCTCAACAAAGACAGTGAGTGACATAAGCATTGAGTGCAATAATGTTAAAGCTAAGTCAACAGATAACTTTTCACTGAGTTGGGTGTGATGTGCAAGGATTTAAGTATAGGTATACTGACAGTATTGTAGGTAGTTCTCAAGATGTATAGTCCTGTATCCAAACTATTTCAGGCCATGATTAATGTAATTCATGATTGACTATACTAATGTGTTAACTATGGAATTTTTAATGATATGCATACAAATTGTGGTCTAGCAGATCCCAAAGAATACAAATTTCTCAACTCTTGTAATGAACTACCACTGCTTCTTGATATGGATTTTGTAAGACAGTGATTTCCAAACACATGATAAATTACCACTTTAGGGATAATGGAAGGATACAGAAAAAAAGAAAGTTAAGAATTTTGGAAATTATGAAAACACTGCAGTCTGTAAAGTTGTTGAATAAACCTGTTATAAATACATAGTGAAATTGAGCAACAACAATAAACATTCAGAACTGCTATACATATACAAAACTTGAAAAGAAGAAAAATTATTTAAGTGTGTGGCAAGCCAGGTTTCAATAAGGAATGCTTGAGGACACAGATATTCAATAACTCTGATCACATGTGGGCTTGTTACTCACTACCTGAGCCTGCCTCTTTTCACATTGTCAGTTTCTCTCTGAGCACCAGCTGATGCTAAAATCTTGAATTTTTATTTAGCTATAAATATCTTAATATTAAAAAATGTTAATGGCATTAAATGACTTGGTGATCGCCTCCCAAGCTAATTTTTTTCATGTGAAGGCTAGCTGGGTTTGTTGAGCGGTCTTGCAAGTCTTTATTCTCTTTTACAAGATTGAGAATCATTATTCTCTGCTCGTGCGTGAGTGGCGAGGCCCGGTCACAGCTTCTTCCCTCCATTCTTGTAGCGCGCACTGTGGTTTTGTTGTCGTTCGTGGACCTCCAATCCGGATTACAGTTATACCAATACCGAAACAACTGTTACCAACTCACGCTAGCGGCAGACCTCTCGCGGCGACTCTTGGTACGGATTGAAGGTAAGGGCGAAGGCTTTGCCTTGCTGGTCGAAGGGAAGGTCCGTGCCTTGGCCTTCGTGACTCTTGGTACGGCCCATAGTGTTTTTACTGCGACTTTTCGTCATCCCCTACGTTTTACGCTTTGGCGAATCTACATTCTACCAAGTGCGTGCGTGTTTCACTGTTTTACTGATCTGCTGCAGTCTCTGACGAGATAACCAGACGTTACCCTACGGAACGAGCTCAGAGCTCATTATTTCCGATCTTCGGATAGGCCTGAGACCAGGCACACACCACACACCGGGACAACAAGGTCACAACTCCTCGATTTACATCCCATACCTACTCACTGCTAGGTGAACAGGGGCTACACGTGAAAGGAGACACACCCAAATATCTCCACCCGGGCGGGGAATCGAACCCCGGTCCTCTGGCTTGTGAAGCCAGCGCTCTAACCACTGACCTACCGTGTGTTTCACTGTTTGATCTGCTGCAGTCTATGACTAGACAGCCAGACGTTACCCTACGGAACGAACGAAGAGCTCATTATTTCCGATCTTCGGATAGGCCTGAGACCAGGCACACACCACACACCGGGACAACAAGGTCGTTGTCCTCGATTTACATCCCGTACCTACTCACTGCTAGGTGAACAGGGGCTACACGTGAAAGGAGACACACCCAAATATCTCCACCTGGCCAGGGAATCGAACCCCGGTGCTCTGGCTTGTGAAGCCAGCGCTCTAACCACTGACCTACCGTGTGTTTCACTGTTTGATCTGCTGCAGTCTCTGACTAGACAGCCAGACGTTACCCTACGGAACGAGCGAAGAGCTCATTATTTCCGATCTTCGGATAGGCCTGAGACCAGGCACACACCACACACCGGGACAACAAGGTCACAACTCCTCGATTTACATCCCGTACCTACTCACTGCTAGGTGAACAGGGGCTACACGTGAAAGGAGACACACCCAAATATCTCCACCCGGCCGGGGAATCGAACCCCGGTCCTCTGGCTTGTAAAGCCAGCGCTCTAACCACTGAGCTACCGTGTGTGTGTGTGTGTGTGTGTGTGTGTGTGTGTGTGTGTGTGTGTGTGTGTATATATATATATATATATATATATATATATATATATATATATATATATATATATATATATATATATATATATATATATATATATATATATATATATATATATATATATATATATATATATATATTCTATAGCTATCTATGAGACTTCCTCTCTCTCTCTCTCTCTCTCTCTCTCTCTCTCTCTCTCTCTCTCTCTCTCTCTCTCCTAGAAATTGAAATATAATTTCTTCCCTATTCTTCCCCCTTCCTTGTCAAAATTTCCCCTCAAAAGATAAATTTCCTTCCATCTGGTAGCACTGACGGAGGCATTTCAATATTGTATGCTGACAGTGCTCGGTGATGCATCACCTCTGGGTTTAGAGTAGGGGGGAGGATAAGCGCACAGCTGCAGCTCAGATGGTACGGAGCTGTTTCAGATGTCCAGCTCACTATCTTATGTCAGCAAATTAAAGAATGCATTGACTGGCATTCTTGTATAATTTTCAGTTTGTTCGATTTTCGAGCTGTAGCTCCAAAAATATTTAATTGGAGTCAGAGCTTGCCGAAAAAGCCATTGTTTATAGCAGTTTTTTTTTTTTTCCAGCACACACAGAAACCACACTCCACAGTATAGTCTTCAGGCAGAATTCATCATTGGCAGATACCGACATCCTCCAGTCAAGAAAGCTGAAACTGTAATTGACCACATGCAGCATTGTGCGATGGAACACGTGGTCGATAGTAATTTTATTCAACACCATTACTGCATCACGTGGCTGATACATGATGTATAGTGTGTACTCGCTCAAGCATCTCACCGCACCACAACCATAGCCAGGCAATAAGTCATCACTACCATTGGCTATCACTGCCTCATCATTTCTTTGTCATAACCAACACCACCACCATCACCTAGAACATCATCAAAAAGTAACAATATACTCACTCCACTTCCGCCTCGGAGAATTCAGGACACGGTGCCCTCGCCTTTGTTGTTTCTGTCACCATCCTGTAAACACGCAACAATAGTAGTAGTAGTAGTAGTAGTAGTAGTAGTAGTAGTAGTAGTAGTAGTAGTAGTAGTAGCAGTAGTAGTAGTAGCAGTAGAAGTAGTAACAACAGCAACAGCAGCAGCCTTAGTAGTATAATCGTTAATGCCAGTCCGCGGAACACAAAGATAATTGTTACGGAAATGTCATACTGTTTATAATCCAACTCTTTTCCTATCAATACAAATCAAGGCCCTACGTCATTTGAATATGAGGTACTTATTTTTCATAATGAGATAACAGCGCCTTTGAAAAGATTCAAGCACTTAACTCTTTCGTCGCAGGATCAATTATGTTGGTATTAGAAGCAGGTTGTTCTCTGACTGATCGCGGGGTTCGATTGAGAGAGAGAGAGAGAGAGAGAGAGAGAGAGAGAGAGAGAGAGAGAGAGAG